>NC_079168.1:89052872-89137872 GCF_947568905.1 Ostrea edulis | reverse complement strand
CGACTTAATATGTCGAATAAACGACATAACTTTGTCGAATAAACGATATTTTAATAGTTCTACATAGTTATGTCGTTTATTCGACATATTATGTCGTTTATTCGACATAGTTATGTCGTTTATTCGACATATTATGTCGTTTATTCGACATAGTTATGTCGTTTATTCGACATATTATTTTTTATTAACTTGACCCTTATAGGCTTCCGTACCAGCCTATAAGGGTCAAGTTAATAAAAAATAATATGTCGAATAAACGACATAACTTTGTCGAATAAACGACATAATATGTCGAATAAACGACATAACTATGTCGAATAAACGACATAATTATGTCGAATAAATGACATACACGTGTTGAACTAGTGACATAAGGAAACGTCACACAATCTCATGCCTGATGGATGAAGACTTGCACACGTTTCTACGGGAGAGAGGAGTTGGTCCAGATGCGATTCAAAAGATGGAAGACGATAACGCTGGTTTGTGACAAGTTGGTGACATGTTTTGATTCAAGCTAGTCCCATCACGTACATGTATGTATGCTTGTGTGTGCATCAGGGGCGGATACGGGAAACTTTGAAAACGGGTAGTGGAGGAGTTGGGGGGGGGGGGGGGTAAGAAAGTCATCGACAATTTGCATGGATATGCCTTAAAAGACCATGAATTGTGCGTGAGGATGAAACTTTTTGTAATAAACGGGGGTCTGAGTGGGTGTTCCTAAACAAAAAATGTCTGATTTTTTAACGCATTTGGTGGATTCTGATGCATTGTGAGGATAGTAGCAATCGTATCGATTGGAAATGTTTCAATTGACAATTGTTGAAGGAATAAAAACGTCATGATGTCTTTTCGTGATCTGTTCACACTATCACCCTTCATTTATTATCTCTACTTTCAATTTTTTTAATCCCTTGTTCTGTTAGTGTTCTTTACATTGATAGGTGCACATAGTTCTATGATTCCACGTTGTTATATCCAAACACTTTTATAGAACGCCGTTTTAACATAAATTCAATTATTTGAAGATATGAAATATTGGAAGATGTATTTAATTAATTAAAGATATCTTTAAATGCTGAAACGTATTTAAAGATATAATAATTCATAATTGAATTCAAGATGTCTTCAAATAATTGAATTTATGTTACAACGGCGTTTCATATACTTTTCGCACCGAAGTGTGCACACTGGGACTATGTTTTAATTTCATCTTCAAATAACGGCTCTGAACTGAATGTATGAACATCATTGATTTTTCAGGCTGACCTTGATGAATTTTCCAAGTCATGGAATTCGCATCACATTAGACCCACCAGAAATCAAAACTGTCCTCATGGACGACCAATGGTGATGTACAACATTCTATCTCTCTTCAACACAAGCAACTATCTTCAATTAACATCAGAGCAAAAGATTAATGTATGTGCTGAAGAACGTTCGTTTCGCAAAGATGTTACATGTGCCGAGCAGATAAGTGAACTATGTTGCATTTACATGGAAGAAAATGGGTGGCAATATCCCGTGGATGTAGGAGAAGGCATAACATTGTACAGAAACTTGCGGAGATCGCTTATGATTGATCTCAATATGGAAGAAATCAACCCCCTCAATTAGTGCAGTGCTAAGTTTCCTTATTTTGATGACTATGATTCGAGTGCATATGATTTGGTTTGATGTACGATTTAAAATCTAGGATATGAGTAATTTATGTGGAAACGAGGGAGTTATCTATATTCAGTCTTTCCTATCGTTTCCACAGAAATTAGGATGAGAGTTGCCTCAAATCACTTTCCTTTATACACCGTAGTGTATAAAAGTATTAAAAGAAAGACAAAAATGTTTACATGATACAGTATCATAACATGTTTGCATCCTTAAGTGATACAGAAAATTAAGCCTATTGATATTAGATTTTAATTCCAGGAGGTCTCTAATCATATCAGATTAATTACCTGTTGAATTTTGTAGAATTATACTGATCTATACATGCTGAACAAACGGGTTTTAAAAAATCAGAAATGTTCAGGTGACCCCCCTATGATTTTACTTTTTGAACGACATCCCTCCAGTATTTCATAAATGCTACCCTCCCCCCATAACTGCTCCACCCCAACTGATAAAAAAATGACTGTTCCCTAAAGACAGCAAATGTTTATGTAAGCGATTATATTTAATGACATCAGCCTTCTCATGTCAAGTGGAATGTTGATATGATTTCATGTTTACGCAGCAGATAAAGTCGAGTGAAATGATAACTGAAACGGTTCAAGCCTTCTGTGTGTTAAGAAACTAAAACGCTATGTTGTATGACTACCACTACTATACAGTTATAGCATTCGGAAAACAGACTGAAGTCTTGACAATCACATTTGCTGTATTATTATGTTTTCCCTGTGGAACATACAGGTTTAGAAATGTTTTTAAAAATCGATGTCCTTGTCCATTGCTTTTGCTTTCTCTACAGAATTGGTCGAAGAAAAACTCTTTTCTTTCTTCTTGGGACTGCGGGAGTGTCCCTTCTTGTAGCCACTATAATGTCCATGTTCAGAGGTAAGCACTGCATGGGTATCCGATGTTAAATATACGACCTCTGATCATCATATTACCTGAACGCCTTGTCGTTTGTCAATATTTTACAGTTTAGTTTTATTTCACGTGAATTTTTTTGTATCAATGTTGTCTGCTGTCATTAATTACATTTAAATATATAGATTTTGTATAAGAATGTTCTAGTATATTGCTATACGTGCGTCAGTTCGTCTGTCTTGCCTGTAACACCTTTTTGACATTGGTACTCCTTTTTATATTCTAGGTGAATTGTTTTAGCATGGCCATGTCTTGTTGATGATGAATAAGGTTTCGATTTAGGCTCAATGGTTCAAATAGGGGCCATATGAGTAAAAAGATTTAGTGCTTGTCACTGGAACTCCTCAAGTTTTATAATTAAATGCAAAGGATTGTTTTCAACTTTGTGATATGACTTCCAATTTTACCGTGAATGTGTAACATTTTCAAACGCAGCAGTTGACCTAAATTGTCTTGGGACAAATACAACAAGCATTCTGAGAGTATTGCATGGCAATACATAGTCTCCTACCGGTCGCAAAAATTACTGGACCGCAACAATATTCGAAATTCATTATGTAGGATATTGTAAAGTAGAGAATTGAGGAACCAGGATAGGAATGGTTGGAAATCAACTACGTGTACCATGCAATACAAAGACTAAATCAGGAAAAAAGAGAAATTAGGTTTAGGTCTTTAACCAAGTCAATGAACTGTGACCTGTAGGTGACCATGAATAATTTAGCTATATTGTTGTTTTACTATGGTAGAAGTTTTAATGAGTGTAGTATCTTATCTACAGAAATAAGAAACTTGGATGTATACTTTTAGCTGGTGTTGATGTGACTCTACTAGTTCTGATCAACTTTGTAGATGCAAACTAAAAGGTTACCAATTATCAAATGAATATCTGCAAGTACAACAAAAAAGTCCGAAAAACTGATAATTCACACTATTTTTCAAAGACCAAGGACCGTAACTCAGCCAAAAATCACAAAATTCAAACCTGATCTGTAACTTGTTAGGGCAAAATTATGTACCAAATATCAGACGAATATCTGCAGAAACAGAGAAAATATGCGATTTTTCTAAGTCCAAGGGCCATAACTTGGTAAAAAATCAACCAACCAAAACCAAATTCAAAATTCATCTGTATCTTGTTATGGCAAAGCCATGTACCAAATATCAAATGAATATCTGCAAACCCAATAAAAAAGTGCGGAAAACTGATAATTGATGTGATTTTTCTAAGACCAAGGGCCATAATTTAGTGAAAAATCAACGAATCAAATTTCAAACTTGATCTGTAATTTGTTATGGCAAAAAATGTACGAAATGTAAGGTGAATATAACTAACAGTGATCAATCTCGAATCCTGACCGCGACAAACCTAAGTCATTGAAACAGGTAGTGACAGTTCCATCGCCAAACGCTCGGCATCAGGTGTGAATGTCACGGGTCCTCGGAGATGTCCCATGTCGCAGTAGGTGTGGCACGCTAAAGAACCCTCACTGCTCAATGACCGTAAGTGTCGAGAAAAGGCCTAAATTTGAAACCCTTCATCGGTCTTGGTGACGTCTCCATATAAGTGAAAAATTCTCGAGAGAGACGTTAAGCAAGATACAATCAATCAATCAATCAATCATAACTCTTGTAAGCAATACAAAACAGAGAGATTGGCAAACACGGACCCTTGGACACACCAGAGGTGAGATCAAGTGCCTAGGGGGTTAAGCATCCCCTGTCGACCGGTCACATCCGCCGTGAGCTCTTTATCTTGATCAGGTAAACGGAGTTATCCGTAGTCAAAATCTGTGTGCCAAGAACGGTCTAACAATCAGTATGAAACACGCCAGACACCATTTGACCCAATGATAGGGTATATTGGCAAATTAGATCGTTATGACGACCGTAGAATTTGCGAAATGTTGACTTTAAACCCCTGCACCATCAGCTTGTTTGTCAGTAGCTTGCCTTGATTTAAAAACTGACCATACGCAGAACAAGCTCTTGCATATCGAATCAGTTGAGAGATATAAACACCATATGCAAATGATAATGGAATATTACTACATAAATATGGGAAATATGAAATGAATATCTGCAAAAAAAAAAAAAAAAAAAAAAAACCAAGAGAAAAAATGTGGAAAACTGACAATTGATGGCATTTATTCTACGATCAAGGGCCATACCTTCGTGAAAAATCAAAGGACCGAAACCAAATTCAAACTTGATGTGTATTTTGTTATGGCAAAGCAACATACCATATAGCAAATGAATCTCTGCAAGCACAGAGAAGTGTGGAAAACATTTGATTTGCAGGACTGACAAACAGACAAGACAGATGGATGGAGCGCAAACCTAAAGTCTCCCTTTCACTTCGTCGGTAGGGGACTAATAAGTTATAACACGTTTCTACAGATTCTCGTTCAATGATGAAAATTACAAATACATACACTCAGACCAGCTTCATGATTTATATTTGTAGCCTTAGATGTTATTTCATGATAATCATAAATATTTAGCGGTAAACCATAGGTGTTTATGAGACGAACGGGTAGATATTTCATGATAATTATAAATGTTTAGCGGTAAACCATAGGTGTTAATGAGACAAACATCAGGGAACGGGTATTGCCGTCCTATTGACTATTTCTTGCATATGAAATAAATCAAACACCAAAAATCTTTTCTGTTTGGTGTGCGGTGTTTTATCCCTAACTGGAATTTTAAATGCTACTCTCACAATGTTTTATATGTGTTTTTATTTAACGTGACAATGCATTTCCTTGCAGGTGATAACTCTGCATTAGGTCATCTTTCCACGTTCTTGGTTTTGGTAGAAAAATTTGGAATCACGGGATCGTTCAGTTCCGTCTTTTTGTACACATCCTAACTGTACCCCACCAATCTGAGGTTTGTTTTACAATCAATAATAAGTAGATGAGCGGATCTAATTTTAATTAGATTGGTTTTACAGTAAACCTCTCGATCTGAGGTATGTTTTACAGTAAATCTCTCGATCTGAGGTATGTTTCTCTCGATCTGAGGTATGTTTTATAGTGAATCTCTCGATCTGAGGTATGCTTTACAGTGAATCTCTTTATATGAGGTATGTTTACAGTTAATCTCTCGATCTGATGTATGTTTGCAGTGAATCTCTTGATATGAAGTATATTTTACAGTGAATCTCTCGATCTGAGGTATGTTTACAGTGAATATTTCGATCTGAGATATATTTAAGGTGAATCTCTCGATCTGAGGTATGTTTTACAGTCAATCTATCGATCTGAGGTATGTTGTACAGTGAATTTCTCGATCTGGGGTACATGTATGTTTACAGTGAATCTCTCGATCTGAGGATGTTTTCCAGTGAATCTCTCGATCTGAGGTATGTTTACAGTAAATCTCTCGATCTGAGGTATGTTACAGTGGATTTCTCGGATCTTTGAAAGATAACAATATTGAAATACAATTCACAATGCATTTAGTACGGGTCTAACAAATTAAAGTCTGATTCTTCATGTGTGTAGTAGAGCTTGAACAACTGTAAATCTGATTCACCAAGCTTTGTGTAAAAGTTGTTTCATGTCTCATTCAAGAAACTCACGTACAGAAATCATAAAGTGTAGTGTGACAAAGTTTGTCAGGTGAAGTGTGACAAAGTTTGTCAGGTGAAGTGCGACAAAGTTTGTCAGGTGAAGTGCGACAAAGTTTGTCAGGTGAAGTGCGACAAAGTTTGTCAGGTGAAGTGCGACAAAGTTTGTCAGGTGAAGTGTGACAAAGTTTGTCAGGTGAAGTGCGACAAAGTTTGTCAGGTGAAGTGCGACAAAGTTTGTCAGGTGAAGTACGACAAAGTTTGGTCCATGCAATGGTGCTCAAGAGACATGTGACTTATTTGAAATACCGGATGCTTTTCAACAGAACGGTAACTACCTTATTAATCGTCTGATGAATGACGCAGCATGCGTATTGAGAATCGTCTGATGAATGACGCAGCATGCGTATTGAGAATCGTCTGATGAATGACGCAGCATGCGTATTGAGAATCGTCTGATGAATGACGCAGCATGCGTATTGAGAATCGTCTGATGAATGACGCAGCATGCGTATTGAGAATCGTCTGATGAATGACGCAGCATGCGTATTGAGAATCGTCTGATGAATGACGCAGCATGCGTATTGAGAATCGAACTGGATCTCCATATAGCGCCTATAACTCTTAGGAAACCCCGTTTATTAAGGTTCTAACAGATCGATTTGACTCACCATACATTTAGTAAGGTTCAGGTCGATTTGATTCACCATACATTTAGTAAGGTTCAGGTTGATTTGACTCACCATACATTTAGTAAGGCTCAAACAGATTTATCGTATTCACTATAAAGATAAATCTTTATATTTATAACTCAAAGAGATTTACCTGGTTTAGTAAGGCCCAAACAGATTGGTGCAACTCATAATGCGTTTAGTAAGGCTAGAACTGATTGAAATCTGATTCACCATGCGATTAGTATTTCACTATATTTCAGTAAGAATGTGACTGTTTTAAAGGTTTCCTACATTTCACAGGAATGCTGGATACGGATACGCCTCTGTTTTTGCCAGAATTGGTGGGGTATTGGCTCCGTTCTCTAGTACTTTTGTAAGTGTTAACATTGAGACCCAAGGCGTAACATTGCTTTACGTATCTATCGTGATGTTGTCCAGTAGTGATTGCTAAGACCGCCTTCGATTGACATATAGGCATTGGAAATGTTGGGGGTGTAACATAAGACATGTGAGTTTGTAACTGCTGAATGATTGACATATAGGCATTGGAAATGTTGGGGGTGTAACATAAGACATGTGAGTTTGTAACTGCTGAATGATTGACATATAGGCATTGGAAATGTTGGGGGTGTAACATAAGACATGTGAGTTTGTAACTACTGAATGATTGACATATAGGCATTGGAAATGTTGGGGGTGTAACATAAGACATGTGAGTTTGTAACTGCTGAATGATTGACATATAGGCATTGGAAATGTTGGGGGTGTAACATAAGACATGTGAGTTTGTAACTGCTGAATTACTGTTAATTGTACGAATCGACATACGACAAAAACTGCGAGTATTCTTTAAACAAACTTAAAACTTGGGCAAAAGAAAAGAAAGAAAAGTTATTTATGCTTAATCATATTTGCTAGCAGTAAAGTGACAATAGGAATTTCTATATTGTATTAAATGTACAAGTGGTTTTAATACATGAAATTAACGATAAAAAGAAATTGAAATATTTCCTCTGTAATTCGAGGATGGGATTACTTTAATTGTACACGAACATTGTGTCCATCTCTCCATCCTCCCGATCATTTCTCTCCCTCTTCTTTCTTTCTCTTGTCCTTGGGAACGCAATTCTTTCCATCTCCGAGTCTCTTCCCCTTGGTTGTCTCCTCGTACTCTCTTTGTCCAACTTCCTTACGAGGTGTCCTCCTAACATGAATCTATTAAAAAACCAATTATCCATCTCTAATTCAATATAGTTACCTTCCTCAAATAAATGAAAACTCCACACAATTAATTTTTTTTTATCACTCATAGTTATCTTCACTTTTCATTTAAACGAGTATTCCAAATTCAATTGAATGTTCGAAAATAAAACAAAATATATCATATTTCTAGATAGTATTAAATGCTTTTTAGTTTGGTATTTAGGAATTTAGTGAAAAATATAAACAAAAACTGGAATTTCTAATATGATAAACCATCAATGACTTTGTAGTACAATTACGTATCGTGGGAACCCGGTGTGGTATTCAGTGTGATGTGTTTCATATCCGCCCTATTGATCTCCTACTTACCGGAAACACGTGGTCGAGAACTTCCGACAACCATAGAAGAATTGAGAGCTTGGTATAAAACACACAGCGGACTCCGCAGACTGAGGTCAGCGCCAAAAGAAGCCAGTGACAAGACATGATACTAAACCAACAATGTAACTCGTGAAATAAAATAAATTACAGGAACAATTGTAACTTCTTTGTAGTTGTGAATTTTTATGGACTGCGAAGACGTCAAACATATTCTGCAAATACGCTGTTTAATTGATTACAAATCATTGATAGTAAACCGGGAACAATCCATTTCATTGCCAACGTATATTATATATATATATATATATTTATTTCCCCTGTACAAAATAAAAACGTCCCATATTCTTGGAAAAATTAATCCTACATATCTTCCTCCTTAGATCAGAAAAATCCTTAGTTGTCTTTCTTTCATTTACGTATATTTGTACATGACAACTGACAAAGTACGTGGAGAACACATGGAAAAATATACATTAATTATACAGTTTAAGACTCCACGGTGTTTGCCATTGTAAGGATGCCATCTTTATCAACCTTTCACCTTGACCTAGAAATTCTACATGCATGACTAAGTGATTGATTGCAATATCTGAACTGAAACAGTTGACCTTTTCCATCTAAATCAGTCACATTTTATTGTTGGTTGGTATTTGCAAAAAAAATCCTGGTCACATTCTGACAAAGCATGTTCTAGTGTATGAAACAGACAGTGCCCACGTATCCAGACGTGGGACCTAGGTGAATATCGTGAGGAAAAAGCGTGCGTGTGGTTATATCGTATGTTTGAATCTTGAATTGATTTTGAGAGCACCTACACGTACTTTGATACAGTCATAAAATCTGTCAATGTTTTCTTACATTAGGCTTAAAGTACTTGAGTAAATTCAATTTAATGATAAATGAAAGGTGAAGATAACGAACACAGATCACTCTCATAAATCCTATAAGCAATACAAAACAGAGTTGGGCAAACACGGACCCCTGGACACATCAGAGGTGGAATCAGGTGCCTAGAAGAAGTAAGCATCCCCTGTCGAACGGTCACACCCGCCGTGAGCCCATTTATTGATCAGGTAAACGGAGTTATCCGTGGTCAAAATCAATTTGCCAAGAACGGTCTAATAATCGGTATGAAACACGTCAGACAGCATTTGACCCAATGATAGATCGTATTGCCAAACTAAATCGTTATTACGACCATAGAATTTGCGAAATGTTGACTTTAAACGAGACTGTTGAAACCTCTGCAACATCAACTTGTTTGTCAGTAGCCTGACTCGATTTAAAAACTGACCATACTTAGAACAAGCTCTTGCGTATCGAATCAGTTGAGAGATATGAACATCATATGCAGGTAATGATGGAATATTGCTACATAAATTCTGCGTTGATAGGTTTTTAAATCGAGGCAGGCTGCTAGCAGGCAAGTCAATAATGCAGGGATTTCAACAGTCTCATTTGGGGTCTCTCTATTTTGTATTGTTATAGAAGTTATGAGATAGAGCACTGTTTGTTATCTTTACTTTTCATTTATCAGGAACCTGTCTCACTCGCTAATATATTCTTTATAAGATATCTTGTTTTATCACATGTTTACTCCTTTATCCAGTGGGTATCACCTATTACATAAATAATATCGCATATCCACGCTTGTCTTGCATTTATCTCCGTAACTGTATCCTTGTCAGTTTTTACTAAAAGGGAAAGGGGGTGTTCTTATTTATTCCGGGAAATTTAATTCTGCAATAGTCTAATATATATTGACACGTACACGTCACGTCCTTTCTGGAACATTCTTCCAAACGGCGTGGTCATTGAACTTGGTGCAGCATCAATTCTATCCATATCACTTTAAAATATGCCGAAAACCAAATCAAAAAGGGGGCACCTAGATCCACGACGTCGGACCATTCTCAGCATGCTCAGGCAGTACAGACAGGGCGTAATCGCAGGACACGGAGGAGCAATGATGCTGACCCCAGTGTAGCACATGGCGGAGTCCAGCCACAGATACCCGTGGTCCAACCCAATGAGCACTTTCAACCCCCACAGCGGGTGCAGCCTTGGGTAGAATTAACGCCGAGTACAGGTAATGGTATTTTGCACAATGAATTTAATCAGGGCCCACAACCGTTACCTACAATGATCAATTCAAACCAGGCCCCTTTGGCATATCATGTTGATAACCACACTAGTCAACGGTGAATTTGTTAATTTAGCCACTTTGCTTATACGGGACAGCAGTAATTCTCAGATAGCATATATTCTCTCAGTCAACAAATTCGGCCAAATTATTGCACATCCTAAGCAATCAAACAAAATCACTACTATTGAACGCTGGACAGATGCGTTCGTCATATTTACTAGCATATATATTGCTGCTCATCCAGAAAAAAACACAGCAATTATTAAAGTACGTCCACGACGTTAGACTGGGGGCAGAGAAGTCACATGGTTGGCCTAATTATGACGAGCAGTTTCGCTTGCGTATGGCAACTAATCCGTCTATGGACTGGGGCAGGGTTGATGCAGAGCTTTGGCTCATTTACATGGCCCCTTCAAACACACCATCCCCTCAGCCACAATCAAATCAGTGAACAGTTGTAAAGTGTTCTGGATGGCTCACCCCCTCTCTGGGAAATACACTACACCATTGAATCCCCTCAAAAAGCTTATCCATGTATTCATGTCTTCACGCATGGAGTGATTGATTCTGATAGGATGCGATGGCTTAGTGGGACCAATCGTGGCGTTGTAAAATCTACGGTTGAATGCCCTGCTACCGGGTATTGCTTTGCCAAAAAATTTTAACTTGCCCACCAGGCTCTGAAGGGTAGATAACTAAATTTTATTTTTCGAGACCCAGAAGAGTAGGAAATTCATGAGTTCGTCAACCTTTTCTCGGGGTATTCTAATTATCTAATCAATCTCCAGACCGAGAAATATTAAACAGGTAGTGGGTTGAAAACAGGTAGTGGGTTGAACAGATTTATCCTGGTTCAAAGGTATTCCCATCTCGACACACATAGACTGAAATGTATACAAAAGGACATGACAATGGCTTGTATGCGTACTGCCTGCAAAAATAAAATCATCCAAGTAATGGTGAACCGTTTCAATCCCTGAGTTAGCTATGACCAACCACTCTAAAAATGATGAGAACATTTCAAAAATTTTGCATGAAATAGCGCAACCAAAAGGTAAACACTTGTCAATATAAAAACTGCCATTCATATGCAAGCCCAAGAGTTCGAAATCAGATGGATGAACCCGAATTAACCTGAACGCACTTTTGATATCAACTTTTGCAATGAACGTCCCCTTGCCCAGTAGACTAATGGTTTGGACTACAGTATCGAATGAGGTATACTTAACAGATGTGTGAACCGGGTCGATATGGTGGTTTATACTATTTGACGGTGGGTAAGAAAGATGCGTGATCATGCGCCAACCGCCATCTGCCTTCGGAACGACACCTATTGGAGAAACGTGTAAATTATGCAATGGGGGTGGTAAAAAGGACCAGCCATTCGCCCTTCAAGAACCTCTTTATGGATTTTTTCTTGCAACACCTCTGTGTGCTCAGTGGCTGATATAAGATTACTACAAAACATTGGCAGTCGAGGACCCGAATACTGCAATCTAAACCCCCGAATTAGACCATTTAGCTGATGTAGTGTTTGGGTATGTGTGGAGATAACTAACAACTATGCTAGTATTTATTGGCGAATTTGCCAGGACCCATATATCCAGACTGCTGTCTGGTTTGGCTTGGGATATAGGATTGTGACTGGTTGCTATTGGCCCGAAAGGGCAGATTGTTGCTTGGTCCCCCTGGTTTGCCCGCCTTAGCCTGGGTTTTAGCACAATCACTTGACGGATGGTTGTCGCCACACTTAAGGCAACGGTGTAAATATCTACACTGAATCTTGTGGCACGACCCCTTGTAATTATAATCAAAGCACTTGAGATACACGGACAGTGTAGGTGGATCTAGTTAGGTTGCGGGTGTTATTTTCAGGGTCAGTGGACCTACCTTCAATGGCCACATAATTGGGCCATTACTTCCATCTTGAAAGACATCACATTTTTAGAACTTGTGCCCATTGTGCTAGCCATATTAGTATGGGGCAGTAGGTTGCAAAACAAAAGATACTATTTCATGTGGACAATATGGCCTTAGTACAAATTCTTAACAAACAGTCATCTAAGTCACATGGGGTCATGTCGTTTGTTAGACCACTTATCCTTCAAACATTGCACTTCAATATTCAGTTCAAAGCCCAGCATATCCCTGGGAAAACCAATAAAATTGCTGATTCTATATCTCGCAAGCAGTGGGACTTGTTCAGGGACCTGGCACCTACAGCCGACCACAACCCTCAGCTAATCCCAGCTTAGTTCCAGAGGCTGCTTTGTCAAGTGAAATAAGTCGCCTTTTACACTCATCCTTGTCAGCAAACACCAACTAAGCATATATGGTGGGTATTCAGGCATTCAACCATTTCCGTAGCATTCAGGGACTACCTAACACATGACCACCACCGGATGCTCACATCAATACATTTATTGCACATTTATCCATATACGGTTACAAGCAATCCTCAGCTAAAGCATACATCTCTGCCATTAGTTTTTATTGCAAACTCCACTGGAAAGCGGAACCGACTAAGCATTTTATATTGAAACTAATCATAAATAAACTACAGGTTGTATGCTCTAGCACGTATGAGACCCTTCTTTTGAAAGCATCATTCTCACTGGCTTTTAATGCCTTGCTTAGGATAGGGGAATTTGCTTTGTCAAAGGGCAATTCTGTGGATCGGGTTTTACATAATGGGGACATTTCCCTGCACACTAACTATTTAACAATTCACATTAGATATTCGAAAACGAACCAATTAGGAAGGGGCACCACATTGACAGTACATAAGATGACCGTAACTACTTGTCCAATACAGGCCATGCACGATTATATGGAGGTTAGGGCACCGAAAGCGGGGCCATTATTTTGTCATTACTTTGGTCAGCCTCTGACTCGTTACCAGTTTACTTCAGTTTTGTTACGCTCGCTTAATTTACCTGGGAGAGACAGTAGGAAATTCAAATCCCACTCGTTTCGCATTGGTGCAGCAACTACACTCGCACAACAAGGCATGTCAGCATGTCAGCCGAAGTTATTCAAGCGGCAGGTCGATGGAGATCTGTTGCATATCAGTCATATATTCGCTAATCTCTTAACGTTCATATGCCTTGGGTATTTGCATGCCTAACATTCACCAAGTTTTTCATAGGTCCGATTAAAGTGTGGATTGTTGGATCCTCCATTATTAAGAGAGCAGCAGTGGCTGCCAGATCCAGGACAGGGGGACCAAACCTTAACGTTCCAAACACGTTTGGTGGCAAGGTTACGGGGATATGAATTTATACGAGTTGGTGCCGAAACTTAAAATATTACAGCAGGTGCAAGATATTCCTGATCTTATCATTGTTCATTGTGGGGGCAAACAACATAGGCCGTACCAACATGTGGTCACTGGTCAGACTTCTTCAGTCTGCTGTACTAAAAATAACCAAACTTTTTCCTAATGTGAGATTAGTGTGGTCCTCACTGCTACCTAGATTTAGTACACTGCTACACAAGAGGTTGTTCTGCGTATGGTCAATTTTTAAATCGAGGTAGGCTACTGACAAAATAAGTTGATGGTACAGGGGTTTCAACAGTCTCGTTATAAGTCAATATTTCATAAATTTTATGGTTGTTATAACGATCTAAATTACCAATTTAACCTGTCATTGGATAAATGCTGTTTGACATGTTTTATACCCAATGAGGTCATTATTTGCACACTGATTCTGATTACGGATTATTTCGTTTACATGATCAAATATATGGCTAACGGAAGGGGATGCTTACTCCTCCTAGGCACCTGATCTTACCCCTGTTATGTCAAGGGGTCCGTGTTTGCACCACTCTCAAATTTGTTTTCTTTATAGGAGTTATGACATTGATCACTGTTCGTTATCTTCAGGTTTTCATACTTAGAATATAGGAACTTCTATTATCTGGATAGATAACTGGATCAAATATTTTTTTGACTTAGTAGTCTAAAAGTGGCCTAGGAATATGCGTATACACGAACCAATTTTTTACTTATATAATCAGAAAGGTGAACATATGGCGTGCTAACTTTTCTTTCCCATCACTTCTAACTGAAAATACGGACGAAGAACAGTCTTATAGGTAACGTTTTCTATATGATAAAATCGATTTCGTATGATATAAAATGTTCATTATCATTCTTTTGGTTAGAATATGACTTTTATGCATGAAAAGGATGAAGATAATGACCAGTAATCTGTCTCATAAATCATATAAATGCTATTCAGGATTTTAAAACTACACGTACTTTTTAGTTATTTTAAAACTACACTCTTTGTTCGTCACTCAAATGGTCGTTGAATTTTCACAATACTACCGGATATTCTGTGGAATTGGCAAAGATGAAGAAGTGTGGTTTTTTTTACAAGCGAAAATGTTGTTTGGTACATTTTATAACACTACAGACAGTTTTCGCTTTTTGCGACTGTACATCTTTCATTGCAAGAAGGCATGAACTTAGTATTACTTGTATTTAAAAAACCATCTCTCTTTATCGAAATTGTAGCTAGGACGTTAATTCTATGTTAGTATTCTAACATGACAATTACAAGTCAAATTATATTTATTTTCCAACGGTAATGTAGTAGTACTGTGATACCTGGCAGGAAATTTAAGACTTCCGGGTTCAAATCCCGGTTTGTCTATATACGTGAAGCAGACTCCATAGACATGAGTGAGAAGAACTAGAATTTTGTGTATTAAATCACACGTATAGACGCTGCATAAACGTTACTGAATTCCAATTAAATACCAACATATAATAGTTAATAGATCTGTTGTATATCGTTGGCAGATTGAACAAGAAGCTTTTTCAATGGAAATCATTTGAGTATACAGAAAATATGATGAAATCAGTCAATATACTAAAATTAATCCTTTGTCGAAATATACATATACCTGTAATATGTACACCCACACAGTATCCATATAATATGTACACCCAGACAGTATACCTGTAATATGTACACCCAGACAGTATACATGTAATATGTACACCCAGACAGTATACCTGTAATATGTACACCCAGACAGTATACCTGTAATATGTACACCCAGACAGTATACCTGTAATATGTACACTTAGACTGTGTACATGTAATATGTACACCCAGACAGTATACCTGTAATATGTACACTTAGACTGTGTATATGTAATATGTACACCCAGACAGTATACCTGTAATATGTACACTTAGACTGTGTACATGTAATATGTACACCCAGACAGTATACCTGTAATATGTACACTTAGACTGTGTACATGTAATATGTACACTTAGACAGTATACATGTAATATGTACACCCAGACAGTATACCTGTAATATGTACACTTAGACTGTGTACATGTAATATGTACACCCACACAGTATACCTGTAATATGTACACTTAGACTGTGTATATGTAATATGTAAACTTAGACTGTGTACATGTAATATGTACACTTAGACAGTATACATGTAATATGTACACCCAGACAGTATACCTGTAATATGTACACTTAGACTGTGTACATGTAATATGTACACCCAGACAGTATACCTGTAATATGTACACTTAGACTGTGTACATGTAATATGTACACTTAGACAGTATACATGTAATATGTACACCCAGACAGTATACCTGTAATATGTACACTTAGACTGTGTACATGTAATATGTACACCCACACAGTATACCTGTAATATGTACACTTAGACTGTGTATATGTAATATGTAAACTTAGACTGTGTACATGTAATATGTACACTTAGACAGTATACATGTAATATGTACACCCAGACAGTATACATGTAATATGTACACTTAGACTGTGTACATGTAATATGTACACTCAGACTGTGTACATGTAATATGTACACTCAGACAGTATACATGTAATATGTACACTCAGACAGTATACATGTAATATGTACACTCAGACAGTATACATGTAATATGTACACTCAGACAGTATACATGTAATATGTACACCCAGACAGTATACATGTAATATGTACACTCAGACAGTATACATGTAATATGTACACTCAGACTGTGTACATGTAATATGTACACTCAGACTGTGTACATGTAATATGTACACTCAGACAGTATACATGTAATATGTACACTCAGACAGTATACATGTAATATGTACACTCAGACAGTATACATGTAATATGTACACCCAGACAGTATACATGTAATATGTACACTTAGACTGTGTACATGTAATATGTACACTCAGACTGTGTACATGTAATATGTACACACAGACAGTATACCTGTAATATGTACACTTAGACTGTGTACATGTAATATGTACACTCAGACTGTGTACATGTAATATGTACACTCAGACAGTATACATGTAATATGTACACTCAGACAGTATACATGTAATATGTACACTCAGACAGTATACATGTAATATGTACACCCAGACAGTATACATGTAATATGTACACTTAGACTGTGTACATGTAATATGTACACTCAGACTGTGTACATGTAATATGTACACCCACACAGTATACATGTAATATGTACACTCAGACAGTATACATGTAATATGTACACACAGACAGTATACATGTAATATGTACACACAGACAGTATACATGTAATATGTACACCCAGACAGTATGCATGTACTATATTTATATTACAAATCGCATTTTCCTCTATGAACCAACCAATTTCAGCACGCGATTGACTATGAACGGATTATGAACTAGCTTAAAGCACGCGACTGAGAGAGCGTAATGATTTGAAAAAATACAACATGTGTTACAAAGATCTCGCAAGTCACACCTCGGATTTAGATTGTGAACTAACGTGGATTATAATCCCAATCTTGCGGTCTCCTAGCTCCAAAATACAGTGCACCGTGCAGGGTGAGACGAAGTGTGACGTCATGTCTATGTGTTGACGTACGTCACAATACTACTGTGATAGGGGTTAGAAGTTCGTTTTATAAATGCAACAAAATAGAAGCAATGTAAACAAACGGTGTTTTAGTAAATGAATATAAATATAAGAAATGAACATTACTAGCGCGATTCACAGAATTTGCCTCAAATCCAAATCCATTCATATTGACCATGAACAGCTCAAAAGTGATGTTCATTTCTTAAGGTGGATCGATCCTTAAGTGACTTATCAATATTAATGGTTAAAAGTGGAAAAACTGTATTAATTTCCACTCAATTTAGTTTAATTTAATCAATAACCAAGGAAAATGTATATGTTACCACCTTTTTAAAGATGTCAGACATACAAAAACAGAAGTATATCTCAGCATTAAAAAAATCACGCATTTTCGTTAAACAGAGTAATGAAAATTAATAAAAACCTGCTGAAATGACAAATTTTAAATGTCAACAGTTTAAGAAAACTGCTAATTTATAGATATATAAAAATTAATTGTGGATATTAGAAAATCATTGTCATAGACATGTAGGAGAAGAAATTCCAGCACAGGAGTTATTGCCCCTACAACATTTTGAAAATTATAAATAATTGATTATCTATGGAAAATAAAAACTTTTTCAGCATCAAAATATTACCAATTTTTTTAAATTTTATTCAGTGATTGAAATCCCCCTGAAAGATATATTTCTATCATGTGCAAAATTTAATTAAGTAAAGATTTTGCAAAAACCTATGACATCACATGAGGATCGATCAACCTTAAATGTACACCCAGACAGCATACGTGTAAGCAATTTACAATGTATTTATATCTAGACTCTTAATATTATTCAATAGGCTGGGGACCCTCATTCACAGTCAGGGTTGCTCATGTCGTATGGCTATGGGTATGAATATTTGAAAGTATGATTGGATACAGGTATAGAGGGAAATATGTTAGGATGTTTTATATTATGAGACGGTGATGCAAGAATATGGCGATATAAGGCCTCAACTGTGCGCATTTTTGTGCGCCGTAAATCGAGGGTTTCTATAAGGGTGGATCTGTAGCTCTCTGATTTGTCCCAATATTTTTCAGAGAGCTAAAGTACTGCAACTAAATGTTTTCTAATGAAAGAAAAGGTAAGATAACGAACAGTGATCAATCTCATAACTCCTATAAGCAATACAAATTAGATAGTTGGGCAAACACGGACCCCATGACACACCAGAGGTGGGATCCGGTGCCTAAGAGGAGTAAACATCTCCTGTCGACCGGTCACACCCGCTGTGAGCCTTATATCCTGATCAGGTAAACGGAGTTATCTGTAGTCAAAATCAGTGTGCCAAGAACGGCCTAACATCTTATGAAATCTAGGTAAAAACACACTAAGGAAGGTATTGTGATGGCAATCAGAAGATCGTTAAAGGGAGAGCCTGCCAATGCATTGATGCGGTTAGGCTTTGTGGAGAGGATGATAGAAATATTGTTCAAGTTCGACAGTATTTATGGTAGTGTGTTAGAAACAGAAGATATTTTAATTCTACAGTGCACGACAAAAGCTTAACGAGGATTGTGCTACATGGACTGTCGGACGGGAAGACCTGTCTCCAGTTCCTGCCAATGAAATGTTGAGAACATTGCTCCACAAAGGACTACGTCAGGATCTAAGAAACATATCAGGTTATATCTTCCACACCTAGGATTTTAACAGATTTAAAGTGGCGATAAGGAAGGTCGAAACTAAACGTCAACCAACTGTGAAACAAAAGCAGACTACTGTTAAGGCTGCATCTAGAACTAGTGATGGTCGTTTTGATCAATCAGCTATCTGCACGTCATGCAGTTTAAACAACCATATCCTAAGAAAGCACACGGATCTCAGCCGAGACAGTCTTTTCAGAGTGGAAAAAGAACGAAAAGAGGATATTGGAAGCAACAGTCTAATAGCACACCTAATCCAGAGCTAGTGTCAACAGCTGAGGTAGCACCTTCACCCACGATTTAACAGCATGAGGTTATACACTACAAGTACCACCAGAAAGGACATTGGTCTCGGATGTCTCAGATTGGATCATCAGAGAACAGACTTAAACTCCAAGATCAACCAAGATCAACTCATGAGGCCAAGAGTCTGGTCAAACCAAAATAAACCCCACCAACACAAAGCAATTAGTATTTCAAATGAAGTTAATCTTTCTATCAATAAGGTTGGGTGCAACCGCTTGATATACACTGGTGCTACTGTCTCTACTTTGGAAATTGGTATCCTGTTCAGGAAGCTCAATAAGTGGAATGTGCAGACGGCAAACAGATATATTTGTATCAGTATAGAACCATATAGAATGTCACTTACTATATTGAATGATTGTACCAAGTAGCTATTATAATTCCCGTGTACCTGTTCTCACAGGAACCATTATCATTAATCAACTTTTGGAAATAACACGAGAGACATTTGGCTCAAGGTATCTTCAAGATGTAAATCTTCTCTTTGTACTTGGCATTTAACTACATTAACTGGAGAGAAAGATAATTGCAGAGGAACGAGAACAGATTAAGCATTCTGAAGTCAGCAGAAAAGCAGGTTTTTTAAAAACCTAACGGATGATTAATGGATACACATATGGGAAGCTGTCATACCATTAGCGGTCCAGCCTTCCATCTGATCTGGACATCACGCCATCTTTATAATTACGACAATGGTAGAAATATCTCAAATGTATCGATTTCATCGAAAACCATTCATTGCGAGTTGCAATCTGTCACCGTACTGGATACGGTGGTGCCAGAGTCTGCGACTACTACACCCGACATACAATATATACTATACGAAGCGACGATTCGAGAGTGTTACATCAGAGGAACAAAAAATCTGCAAAGATTTGATCAGTGAATTGTCACACATCTTTGTCAACAGTTCCACTGATATAGCACCACAGACAAGGTGAAATATCGGTAAGACTTGCATGACGAAACACCATTAAAGCAGAAACTGTGTAGATGTGCATTTTCCCAGGAAATTCTAATTCAATAATTTTTGTGGGAGTTATACTCCTTGTCAACGCAATATAGGAGTTATGAGATTGATGACTGTGCGTTATCATCACCTTTCATTAACTTGACGAAGTCTTTAAATTCTGTAAACAATGTACATTCCAGTAAAGGAAGCATAGTCAACCAGAATTACTTAATCACTTGTCCGAAAACAACCAAATATTCTTTAGTAAAATATTAACCTGATTTAAGCTTGCATATATAATATCCAAAACACAGTTCATTACATTATTGTTTACAAATCTAACAATAGACTTATGCAGCTCAAAATACACCAAAAGGGCAAAATGCATGACTCAAATATACAAATTATAAAGTTTGTATCATAGTTACCTTTATTTGTTTGCTGGTTTCATAACATGCAATCATATAGCTACAGTGTTTTCTCTTTTCATCGCAAGAACGTTCAAATCGTGTTCAATATGGCCGCGTCATATCATGTACTTACAAAACCCAATCGGGGTGGTCTCAATATTCCGGAATTCAATATCGTCCATTACACCGACGGTCGCTCTAGTGTCCGTCTAAAACAAGTTCACGAGTAAGACGGAGATGTACAAAAATGTCACCAATGTCTTATATAGTTCGACTATGAATAACTGCGGTTAAGTAACACCATTTAAAAGAGAAAAAGAAAAACATTTTCGTTCTGGGGGGGGGGATGAAATATTCAAGTTCATATGGTTATGGACCATTGATCAAAACAAAAACGGATTCAAAAAGTAATTTATGTCAAAATACCACGGTTTCCTCGTATTGAAACCGAATCAAGATTTTACTATATATATGTAGGTATCCAATGCTTTACCAAACAAGCTGAATTCTATATTCACGATTTGTCTATGGTATAGATGACTAACAATTTTGAAGACATTTCTTTCAAATACGAACAGTGTAGCTGTATCAAAAGTACTCGTACTGATAAAGAAAGCTTATATTGATTAAAATATTGCAGCCTATCTGAATCATGGAACAAAACTTGGACGTGGACGAGATATGGCGAGCATTGAAGCCTTGGGGCCGTTACCAAGTTAAACAGATGTTGTTCATGTGGGCTGCTCAGATCCCCTGCGCCTTCCATCTCCTTGCGGTTGTCTTTATAGGTGAGCAACAACACAAACTGTCATCTCTGTAAGTCGGAAATATCTTTTTAATGAAAATATTACCTATAATCAGTTCCAAATAACACAAGTCAAAGACAGTGGCGTGTAAAGGAACGATTCATTTACAGGCGAATTCCTCATGTTGGGAACTTCAGGCATCAATATGAAGTAGTTCTTTTGTAAACAATTAACTGTTTATACAAATCATATAAAAGTTTCTGATCAGGGGTGCAAATAAAGGAAAATGAAAGAAATAGCGCATGGAAAAAAAATCACTTAATATATATGGAATCGGAAGTAGCACATAATTTATAGAGGAATTTGTCAAGTTTGTACCTTACGAGTGTTGATTCAGTTAAATTTGAGGAATGAAAGGTGAAGATAACGAACAGCAATCAATCTCATAACTCCTATAATTAATACATAATAGAGAGTTGGGCAAACACGGACAACTGGACACACCAGAGGTGGGATCAGGTGCCTAGGAAGAGTAAGTAACCCCTGTCAACCGGTCACACCCGCCGTTAGCCCTATATCGTGATCAGGTAAACGGAATTATCCGTAGTCAAAATCAGTGTACCACGAACGGCCTAACAATCGGTATGAAACACGTCAGACAGCATTTGATCCAATGATAGGTTGTATTGGCAAACTAGTTCGTTATAATGACCATAGAATTTGCGAAATGCTGACTTTAAACGAGACTGTTGAAACCCATGTACCATCAATTTGTTTGGCAGTAGTCTGCTTCGATTTAAAACCGACCATACGCAGAACAAGCCCTTGCGTATCGAATCAGTGGAGAGATATAAACACCATATGCAAGTGATAAGGGATATTGCTACATAAATATGGGAAGTTGACAATGCAGAAGTTGAAATCATCCCGTTTGTCATAAAGTTGAGTTGTTAGTTTGCCGTTTATATCTACGTTTAATAAAACATCTAAGTATGAAGCAGAAGTGGATGACTGTCTAGTTTAGAATGTGATTCAAAATAGTTTTAACTTCAGACTGCAGAGTATATTAATGAAATATATTTATGAAGTGAATACGATTATTCAGTTAACTTTGAAAAACAATATTCATCTCCCTTTTGTGAATATTGCCCTTTACTGGCCTCAAAACTAATGGTAATAGCATATGATAAAACGATTAGGAAAGTAGGTTATTGACAACTTCGAAATTCACAGGATTTCAACCTAAATCTGAATGTGCCGATGTATCACTACCCGACAATGACATCCGGAACGCATCGGTATCTAGTGTGACGTATGGTGCATGCTCAGTGACGATATTTTCTAACCAATCAAATTCTTCGAGCACCATCACATCCTGCCCCAATGGTTACAGATATGATGAACACGATAAAATATCTTTCGCAACTGAGGTAAGATTCAATATAATTGTGCATACATGCATATATTTACATACAATGATATTATCCTTGAATGTAAATAGTTTGTTGTCAATCATATCTAGTAGTACGATTCCAACTATTTATAGAACTATTCACTTACGAAATCAAAATAAAGTTTTCTATCTTTTAATGAGCGTTTGAATTTCTTCCCAGCAAAAGATGTATTCATGTTCGATAAACTAAAGTTCTGGAAATTAATGTAAATGAATATGTGTATTTGCATCTTCAGTGGGGACTTCTCTGTGGCGAGTCGACAAAGGTTGATCTTTCACAGTCTCTCATGCTCTTGGGGCAAGGACTGGGCGGATTTTTATGCACTGTAATCTCTGATAAATTAGGAAGAAAACCAGTCCATATCGTCTCCCATATCTCCATCTTCATTCTGTGCCTTACCACATCCTTCATCCCATCGTACGTGGGATTTGCCATCCTAAGATTCTTCACAGGAGTCGCTATTGAGGTATGGTATAAATCCCTTTTCAATTTGTGAGTATAATTTACATTCGACTCCCTTTTCATTTTGACCATCCTTGAATGTCTTTGTTTCATGTGTATCATAAAATTGCAATGTAAAGAAATGCAACATGTAGTGTAATACACAGCAGTAGATATTCGAGAATATTCTTAAAGTGAATATTCTAACAAAACTTGTTCAATTTATCAAATGTCTTTATTTAGAACATTTGTTTTATCTAAGTCGTATGTTTTAAATTCCATGTTTCCTTTTCCTGCAAAAACGATTGTTTCATTGTTCAAAGCATGAACCCTTGGGCTGGGATGGGACCATGAAAGGGGTGTACATTTATATGTAAAACAACTTATACGGTACCAATGTTGATGCACCAGATCCGCATTTCGACAAATAATGTCTCTTCAGTGATGCTCAACCGAAATGTTTGAAATCCGAAATAACAATGAAGGGGAAAACAGTGTGCCAAACAAGTAGAGTCAAATTCGTCTAAGAATAAGAGCTATGCGTGAGGGAGATAATCCTTAATTTGGAAATGATATTTCTAAATTTTATAACAGCAATTAAATATACATTATATATAATTTAAATTCATTTAAAAGGCTTTTGAAACACGGTTTTGAAAAATATCACGCATTGCCATGTTATAAATTTATCGGGTTGCAGAGAATGCAAAATTTACACCATAACACCTAAATTAAAAATTTACGATTTAGAATGGGCATGATAGACCGACTCATCTGTTCAGTGATCATTGTTCGTGATTTTATTCTGAAATTAAGAGTTCCTTACATGAGCAGGGGTTAATGTTGTCCAGTATTACCATGTATGTGGAGACACTTCCGGAGGAGTGGCGATTCTGCTCAGAAGTGATGGGTTTAGTTTGGTGGACCACGGGTATCGTACTTCTGACGCCCTTAGCCTTACTTATGCAGAACTACTCTTGGAGATACTTACAGCTTCTTTTGTCTCTGCTATCTGTGTATAGCCTTGCAGAATACTGGTAAAATACTCTATTAAAGTATAAGGTTTTTTTCTCAATGGGGTGCTAAGTTTTGACTGGCAATTAATTCTGATAGATTATGATCACCAATAAATTCAGAAATTCAAGCCCTTTTATGTCATTATCGTAGATATTGATTACATTGCCAAAATTACAATAATAATTATTGGCATACTTCTGTCTTTTCCATTCCCCAAATTTTTCACTCACCAATAGCACCTATCTATTCAGTATGACAATTACGTTAGCAACTTTTGATAACTTTCATATAATAAATTCCCTAGCATGTGCATGTAAATCAATAGTAGTGACATACGGGTGTTTCAATTTCTTTTCGTCTTTGTGACACTTGCTTACTGTCATTTATGCTTACTAAAATTTGTATTAATATCTGAAAAATAATTTGAGATATTAAGTTCTGTTTTAGATGTACACTACTCTTTGACCTTCTCAATATCTTTATTATAAAATTGTGTTGTAGGCTATTTGATGAATCCCTGAGATGGCTTATGGCCAATGGTCGTTTGGAAGAGGCAGAGAAAGTGCTTCGAAAGGCCGCTGAAATGAACAAAAAGACATTTGATAATATCATAGGTGATGTCAAAAAGAAAATGGCAGAATTGGAAACGCTAGATGGTGGTCTCGAGAAAACGGAGATCCTTTTTACAGAGCCAGATGTGGTCATTGTTGCTTACAATCCGAGGAATACGGACGTGATAAAATACTCAATGTTAACCATTTTGAAAGATCGAATGATTCTCCTTAACTCCGTCATAATTTGGTTTATCTGGTAATGTATTATGATTCCTGGAACCTAAATTTAAAGTTCAAAGGACTGAGTTCTTTTTGTACAAATACGCAACGTAGTAACAACTATTACATTGTAGTTACAAGACTATATATATATATATATATATATATATATATATATATATATATATATATCTGTGTGTGTGTGTGTGTATTAAAAAAAAATATGAAAAGAAAATACAGAAATCCTCCGTAAAGTTTTAGCGCTTTCATTACATCTTCAGAAGCTTTAATTTTTTTAAATATTAATATCCGATTACTGAGACTATTTCAATTTTGAATATATATATATATATATATATATATATATATATATATGAGGGACTGTTTCTTATTCCCATTCAAAGGAATGCAGTTGATAGAATATAGAAAAGATTGATTGATTGAATATTGTTTAGCGTCCAACTGGAGAATATTTCACTCATATGGAGACGTCACCAATGCCAGTGAAGGGCTGCAAAAGTTAGCCTATGCTCGGTGCTTACGGTCTTTGAGCAGGGAGGGATCTTTATCGTGATACACCTGCTGTGACACGGGGCATCCGTTTTTACAGTCTCATCCGAAGGACCGCCAAATTTAGTCGAATTTTACGACAAGCAAGGGGTACTGAGGACCTATTCTAACCCGGATTCCCACGGGATTATACATAGAAAAGAAATCACATTAGGACATGCATACACTGTACTTGTAAAATAATAGATTAGGAGAAACGATTTCCCGGTTAAAATGTAGAGTTTCAGTAACAACCAAGAAGCAACTGCCACGCTGTAAATAAGTGGAATTGTTCATTCACAGTTGCTATACATATCTACTGTCTCAATCAGAAGTTGAATGAAATCTTATATGTTGATTTTCAGCTTCAGAATTAGAATTCATGAAACACAACCTTTTGTATCCAAGATTTTGCAACAGAGTTGGTATTTTTGTTTTCCCCAGGGTGACGAACAGTCTCACGTATTACGGACTCAGTCTAATGTCCACTACTTTGTATGGGAACCGCTTCCTCAACTTTTTCTTTCTCGGAGCTATGGAATACTTGTCCGCTCTTGCCGAATTTTCTCTGTTAAATAGGTACAGTGCATTAGAAATCGAGATAAAAGATACCACAGTGTCGTCCACTTCTGCTTCATACTTAGATATTTTATTGAAAGTATATATCAACAGCAAACTAACAACTCAACTTTATGACAAACGGGATGATTTCAGATTCTCCATCGTCAACTTCCCATATTTATTTAGCAATATTCCATTATCATCTGCATATGGTGTTTATATCTCTCAACTGATTCGATACGCAAGAGCTTGTTCTGCGTATGGTCAGTTTTTATATCTAAGTAGGCTACTGACAAACAAGTTGATGGTGCAGGGGTTTCAACAGTTCGTTTAAAGTCAGCATTTCGCAAATTTTATGGTCGTTATAACGATCTAGTTTGCCAATACAATACAACCTATCATTGGATCAAATGCTGTCTGACGTGTTTCATACTGATTGTTAGGCCATTCTTGGCACACTGATTTTGACTACGGATAACTCCGTTTACCTGTTCTGGACATGGGGCTCAGGGCGGGTGTGGCCGGTCGACAGGGGATGCTTACTCCTCCTCGGCACCTGATCCAAACCTCTGCTGTGTCCAGGGGTCCGTGTTTGCCTAACTCTCTATATTGTATTGCTTATAAAAGTTATGAGATTGATCAGAGAACGTTATCTTTACCTTTTATTCAATGACATTATATTTCTCGTGTCAACTGGAACTTTAATTCACGTTACATAGCAGATTAATATGCCGTAAGTCGGGTACACTAGTAACTGATTGTAAAACACTATATGTAATATCACTACATTTACTCCTACATTATTATCATCAATATAAAGACAACAGAATTCTTTAAAACAATTCCTTTTTTGCATTGTTTTGTTTTCATTCGGAATTAATATGGTGAATATACAGCGCTACAAATGCTTTAAATCGATTGATGTCCTTGTCAATTACTCCTGCTTTTTCCACAGAATTGGTCGAAGAAAAACTCTTTTCTTTCTTCTTGGGACTGCGGGAGTGTCCCTCCTAGTAGCCACTATAATGTTCATGTTCAAAGGTAAGCACTGCATGGGTATCCGATGCCAAAGTTACAGACCTAATTCATGGCTATATAGGAAAACGATCGGCTGTATATTTCTGAGTTAACGCCTCGGCTTTTATATTTCAAACACCATTTCTCGACTTCAGAGGTTATCCTGGAACATACACGGAAACGCGATAATTATTTCTTAATTTAAGCTAAAGTAGCTAAGAATAGGCAAAACTATATAATGGTTTTTCTTTGATAACTGTATACATAAATACCAAAATAAATGCTAGTTTCAAAATATTTTATTTTTAAAACCAACTAACGAATCTTCGAATCGAAGATCCAGCGGGAGGCAGTTCCGCAAGATTGAGGAAACACCGAACCGTCTTTCACCATACAGTTTAGTACGAACGCGTGACTTTAGTTAGAAAGGATATTGATTGATTGATTGATTGATTTTATCTTGCTTAATATCCCTCTTGAGAATTTTCCATTCATATAGAGACGTCACAAAACCGGTGAAGGGCTTGAAATTTAGGCCTTTGCTCTGCGTTTACAGCCATTGATCAGTGAGCGTTCTTTAGCGTGCCACACCTACTGCAACACGGGACATCTGTTTTTAAGATCATCTCCGAGGATTCGTGACATTTACACCTGATGCCGAGCGTTTGGCGATGGAACTGTCACTCCCTGTTTTAACGACTTAGGTCTGTCGCGGCCGATATTCGAACCCCGGTCTTCCGCATGCGGGGCGAACGCTCTAACCTCTAGACCACCGCTTCGGTTTCTTTTCATGCTGTTTTATTATTAATTAATCGATTAAACGCCAACATTTGGAAATCCAACTTTCATTAGATATAGACATTCTTACCTTATGCTCTTTTGATGGACATTTTTTTTATGTCTTTTGATTTTCCATTTATTCATGAGGATAGTGACTTTTTTGTATACCATTAATAGTTTACCTAAACTGTTATGCAACGTGTGGGGTAGTTTCAGTTTAAGATTATACTTCTATGGCTATGTATTGGTTCCATTCCATCATTTCATTTTGATAATGATAAGCTGTGTTCTTATTTGATGTGACTATGAATTTACTTGCAGGTGAGAGCTCTGTATTAGGTCATCTGTACATGTTCTTCGTGTTGGTTGGAAAATTTGGAATTTCAGGGTCGTTCAGTTCCTCGTTTTTGTACACATCCGAACTGTATCCCACCAATATGAGGTATACATTACATAATATCTTCAAAATATTTTACAAGAAAAGAAACATTTTTTTTGTCTTCTACTCAACATTTATATACTTCGACAACGTTTTATCTATCAACAATACCCATTTTCACTTATATGTTGATTCGATATATATCCCATTGAACTCGACATAAGACACCACAGAGTCGTCCATTTCTGCTTCGTACTTAGATATATGATTGAAAATAAATATTAACGTCAAAGTAACAACTCAACTTTATGACAAACGGGGTGACTTCATTTGATCATCACTTCCCATATTTATGTATATGTTCCATTATAATCTGCATATGGTGGTTATGCCTCTTAGCTAATTCGATACGCAAGAACAATATGTGTATGATAAAATCTAGGCAGCCTATCACAAACCATTTGATGTTACAGGCGTTTCAACAGTCTTGTTTACAGTAACCATTTCGCAGGTTCTACGGCCGCTATAGTTATCTACTTTGCCAAAACAACCTGTTCATAGATTGAATGCTGTCTGATGAGTTTTAATACCAATTGTTTGGCCCTTCTTCAGATAATGATTTTGACTACGGATCACTTTGTTTACCTGATCCAGATATAGGGAACTTGGCGGATGTAATATGGAATTTAAACATATTTTATTGAGAAACTCAACAGGATTGGGCAACAGGCATAGCCTATGTAGGCCCTCTCCCAAATACAAAGGTCAAGTACAAAAGTATGATTGATAAACAGGATTATTTGAAGATGTTACAATATTGTAATGGGGTTTACATGAAAATAGTTCAGAGTTTTGCAAAAATATGTAAGTAATGTGTAAAATTACCTTTGCATGCTATTTATGATATCATGAGAATACTTTAGAATATTTTTAGATATGAAAGTAAAATACAATATGCTATATATAGCTTCTGGAATACACCATAAGAGAATATATAGCTGGCAAAACGCTGAAAAGACCAAGATGACAATTATAGAGATTAAAGGGAACGTATGGTATAAAAAAAATTCACATCTTAAATACTATATAGTTGGTAATTAATCCCACTGGTTATTTTTATCTGATTGTAATCAGTTGTGTAGAAATCAGCTCATAAATAGAGCTAAACATCAGCTGCTGTAGGCTGCCATTTTGCAAGATAAAGTTATCGCTCTTTAAGATATTTTCCACAATCCCATCTGCTGATGACGTATACCGGGCAATTGCCTCCGAGTGAAAGCAGCTGGTCATGTCTGACTGCAAAGGATATCAATATGAGCCCGAGTTTAATGAAGAGGAATTATTGGCAGCTTCAAATGAAAACACTAGTGATTTGGAATGGATTGATGAAAATGACAGGAGAAATGAT
This sequence comes from Ostrea edulis, assembly GCF_947568905.1. Classification (NCBI taxonomy): domain Eukaryota; kingdom Metazoa; phylum Mollusca; class Bivalvia; order Ostreida; family Ostreidae; genus Ostrea; species Ostrea edulis. Next base: position 89,107,890 of record NC_079168.1, on the reverse strand, counting down.
AAAAATTGGTGCTCTTGTGGACATTGTGGTATTCTTTCAAGTCGCAGAGAATGTACATGTTGTAAGGAGTTTGAACATTATGCTGAAAATTACATATCTTCTGTATGTCCATGCATTTCACAACACAGTGACTTTGACATGGTGTGTCAAAATAAAACAGTGTTGGAAACAGCATACGTTGCATTTATGCGGTATATACGACAAAAAGGACGGGCTCCACAGGTGTTGACTAATAAGTGAGTACTTGTAAATAAAATTCAGAATAAAAATCAGTTCATAAAATCTATTTTCTGTTTTGAATAAGAAATAAATATTGTACAATAATAATTTGAATTATTACATATCACAGTAAAACTTAAAAGTAATTAGATATAATCAATCCTAGATAAAAATCTACACAGTAATTGTTACAATAAATAAATGCACGATAAAACAATGTAACTTTCTTGATATTGTAGGCAGTCAAGGCTTATGGCATACAGGCAATTCATTTGTTGGGTAAGGAGGGGACAGCCTTTAGGGAGAAAGAATCGAGTGGTGTTACCTGCATGTGTAGTCACAAAGATTAGAGAAACTTTCCCAGGTGAACACTATGAAGGTTTTCACACTGAATCCTCAAGTTCTGATTCAGACTGAATAAAGTGTTGTCAACTGAACAGTTATTCTGTATTCCTTATAGGAGTTAATGAAATTGATCACTGTATGAATATTCACTTCCTCATTCTTCACATCCCGTGGGGATCCGGGTTAGAATAGGTCCTCATTACCCCTTGCTTGTCATAGAAGGCGACTAAATGGAGCGGTCCTTCGGATGAGACCGTAAAAACTGAGGTCCCGTGTCATAGCAGGTGTGGCACGATAAAGATCCCTCCATGCTCAAAGGCCCTCAGCGTCGAGCATAGGCCAAAATTTTGCAGCCTTTCACTGGCAGTGGTGACGTCTCCATATGAGTGAAATATTCTCGAGAGGGACGTTAAACAATATTCAATCAATCAATCATTCAATCAATCAATCATTCTTCACTTGATCCAGTGTAACACAGTCATACAATTAAATTAATTTATAGCGAGAAAAATGAGATTCTATCAAATCAGACTTATCAGGGGCTGGGATTTTTGCAATGTTCTTTGGTAGATCCTTAACTTTTAATTGGTGAGGTGTCATAGATATATTTTCTGACATTTTATTCTCCAGTGTAATCTCAAGCAGTTCTTTTCGAAAGGAGTGATTTTTTGAATGTGATGTAGGATTGATGTCCACATTTCAATTAATAACTCTGGATCTCCTCTAAATTCTGCAGTACAAAACCAGACATGGTTAATAATACTTCTAACCCAAGGCTTTAACTCTTCATTCTCCCTTTTCTTTGCAACAGCCACTAATTTTTTACGAATGCTATTTGCGAAATGCCAAACATCGAATTGATGAGAAATATGAGGCAAATGGTCTTTTAGATATTTTCTTATCTGTACATGTCGGTCACTGCAGAAAGTATTAATTTTGATATCATTGTCAGTAAGAGATGTGAAAGAGCGTTTAAATCCCTCCAGCTCCATTCGTGACGAGGAACCAGTTTCTGTTACCTGAATGACCTTAAAATCTAGTATTGCAGAGCTTACGGCTTCCATTATAGTATAGGTGCAGAATTTAGCACAAAATCCAGGGCTATCACATCGTCCATCTCCAATAACTGTTAGTTGTTTGTTTTTAAGACGTGCGTGCAAAACATCCTTTTGTTCATTGTAAAAAGTATCTATTGCAGGCAGAACAAATTTGTTTCCAATATCATAGAATATCGATTTACTCATGAAATTTAATCCTAATGCACTTGCAAAGCTTGATATAGATGAAAATGTATTTCCAGAGGCATATGTTGTTGCTGTCAAAAGAATATTTCCTACAGGTTGCTTTCCAATAAAAGGTTCAGATTTCTGTGAATATGAATGATTATTTAAACATGTGAAACTGACTTTCAAGGCACTTCCGTCAACATGTTTCCTAACATCATCAAAATCGAATGGCGAGTGACAAATTTGGCATACAATAATTTTGAAAAGAATATCCAGACAACTTGAGAATACCATAAACTTTGATTCATTGACAGCTTCTTTTGGTACAATTTTTTCTGTATTCTGGGAAATAGAACAACTTGCACTTGGTGATGAAACTGGAGATTCAAATGAAATTTCAGAAAACTGAAATGAATCATCTGCTTTGTGTACTGGGGATGCAGTCTCTAGTGAATCATGAAAGGAATCTGTGACAGGCTTTGTCATAGGTGTAGATGTGAGAGGTGAGTCTGGTTCGGTTGGAGTTTTGAAATAAGCATGATCTGATATTGAGATCGTTGGATCATTCCTTAGCACACATGCTGAACAATGATTGGGCAATTCGATCTCTATGTTGCAGGAAGTTGATTTATCTTCAGTATGGATAAAAACTGGGATATTCATGTCTTCATCGAGCTGAAAATATATATGATAACATCAAAATTACTTCATAAATTAAAGAAATGAATTTTCATTATTAAAGGTACATGTATTTCACACAACAATTTTTACCTTTATTTTTTTTGGAGGATTTTATTTTTCCTGGTAGTTTTCTCTTTCATTGATTTATTGGTACATCTGTTTACAAAAGAAGGATTGTATACAGAACAAATCAGTTGATTATCACTACACCTCTGCAGTAATTGCCGTGTAAATGTCAAGACTTGAAAGATTAACTGCACAAGGGGAATTGAAATGACCCTGGTTGTAAAACTCTGTTAATCAGTTAATAGAGCAATGCATCAAATTACCCGTTTCCTTAGATGTTGATGGTCCAGGTTGGTCACAAGGTTCTGTACATGTGTATTCCAGAAGACGATTGATTAGCTAAAGAAATGAAAAATACTTTTAATGACCTTTAATTATATATACATGTATTGTACTTCATATTTTTCCTTGTACATTGCCATTAAAGAAAGTGAAATACTGCAAATGATTTACGAAAGTATTACCTCCTGCTTTTCCCTTTTTTTCATATCTTTTTGAACTACTTTCCCTTATTTTCTTGGGCTTGCTGTCATCAAATATTGTAGGCAGTGCATCTTCTTTTAATAGTTTTCTCTTTGGTGTGTATCCCATTATTTTAGCCTAAATAAAAATTAATTTAACTTAAAGAATAAGTAGAATACAGTGTTTATCCTTCATCTCTAGCCAGAACAAAAATGTTCACTGGATAAGGATATCAAAATAAATTGAATTAAATCAAATTAGAAAATGATCATAAGTTAAAGTTTTTAAGGTTGTAAATAAACACTGATTATTTATACATTTAGAATCATTAATATTTACTGAGAAATAAGCAAAAAATATTTGGTACTTACCCTTATATCCTCTTTAAAACAATCTTTCTCAAAATGCCGTTCACATACAATTTTATCTCTTGAAAAAACAAATGTTTTAGGATTTAATTTTGCATTTCCTAGGTTATGGATCCATCTTGCACAAAGTTCATAATTTTTTTTGGGGGGGGGGGGGGATTGGAGATGCTGAAGGTAGATATTCCTTTTCCTCTAACCACAGTGCAAAATTTCGCTTGACACTCAGACATTATTATAGATATTGGAAAGTGTGTTACTCTGCAACCATTTAATGCTATCCCTATAGGCACAGCAGCGGTAATGAATTGCCGCATATACGTCATCAGCCGCCATGATAAGAGATTCTCCCATACAGCCGAATTTTCAGTGTAAATGACAGATTATATCGTGTTATCAGCAGCAATTATTTTTTCTATGCTAGGTTTTGTTGTCTAGAAGGTACCAGTTTTCACATATCAAAATTAAATTTTTGACCCTACGTTCCCTTTAAGCATTTTATGACGATGAAGAACAGGTGTAATATGTCAACAGGGAATGCTTACTCCTCCTAGGCACTTGATCCCACCTCTAGTATTGCTAGAGGTCCGATTTCGCCCTACTCTCAATACCATATTCTGTAAGGTAATGATGAGATCCATCACTATTCGTAATTTTCCTTTTTTCATCTATCAATTCTTTGGAAGCAAAATTATTGAAGTCTGATTCTCTATGCATTTAGTGTGGATTTGATTAATAGATTGCTATTTTATATACCACGCGATTACTAGGATTCAAACGTTCCAATAAGAGGATGAATGCCTTAATCGATTACTGTATTTTGCAGGAATGCTGGATATGGGCTCTCCTCTATTTTTACCAGAATTGGTGGAGTAATAGCTCCGTTCATGAATACCTTTGTAAGTGTTAACATTCAGACCCAACGCAAGATATTCGTTTATTTCACTCTCTTGGTTTTAATTGCAATAGTGAAGCCATCCATATCGAATGATGCATCGACATTGAATGAGTGGGGGTGTAACATATAATGTGAATTTGCAGATTTATGTAGCAATATTCCCATTATCAACGGTGTTTATATCTCTCAACTGATTCGATACACAAGAGCTTGTTCTACGTATGGTCAGTGTTTAAATCAAGGCAAGCTACTGACAAACAAGTTGATGGTACATGGGTTTCAATAGTCTTGTTTAAAGTCAGCATTTAGCAAATTCTATGGTCATTATAACGATCTAGTTTGCCAATATAACCTATCATTGGATCAAATGCTGTCTGACGTGTTTCATACCGATTGTTAGACCGTTCTTGGCACACCGAATTTGACTACGGATAACTCCGTTTATCTGATTAAGATATAGGGCTCACGACTGGTGCTTACTCCTCCTAGGCACCTGATCTCACCTTTGGTGTGTCCAGGGGTCCGTGTTTGCCAAACTCTCTATATTGTATTGCTTATAGGAGTTGAGATTGATCACTGTTCGTTATCTTCACCTTTCATTAATTGAGCAGATCAATATGTAAACGGACCCCTGGCAACATTGTATCTACATAGAAAGATCATTCGAAAGAACGGTGCTTCATGTTCAATTAAATCTGCCAGTATTGAATTGATTATAGCAATTATGAAATTGCTTTAAAACGATAAGAAAATTCAGATATTTCCACTGTAATTCGAGGATATTAATTGTACACTGACTTTAAGTCCACCTTTCCTTCCCCATTCACTTTTCTCCATCTTCTTTTCCCTATCCTTTCTTGTCCTTGGACATCTCAAGCCTGTCTATTTGCTTTCGTATCCTCTATTTATCCCTCTTCTCCTATACTCTGTGTATCCCTCTTCTGCTCTCCTATACTCTGTCTATCCCTCGTCTGCTCTCCTATACTCTGTCTATTCTTCTGCTCTCCTAGCCTCTGTGTATACCTCGTCTGCTCTCGTATCCTCTCTCTATCCCTCTTCTGTTCTCCTATTTTCTATACTTTGTCTATCCCTCGTCTGCTCTCCTAGCCTCTATACTCTGTTTATCCCTCGTCTGCTCTCCTATACTTTGTATATCCCTCTTTTGCTCTCATTTCCTCTATCCCCTATTCACCCATCTTTCTTTTAGGTTGTTTGTCCAATATGGGTCTATCGTTGAATTAATTGTATCATCTTCAATTCAAGATACCTACCTCACATAAATCAATACTTACTTGACATTATTGATTTGTACGTATATTCTTTTTTTAAAAAGGAAATGATTTCCAATAGCTGAATTCATGTTTATTTGGCATTTAACGATTTTGAAAACAACAACAAAAAACCCTGGAGGCATTCTATTTTGATTTATGAATCATTAACGTTTTTGTAGTACAATTACGTGTCGTGGGGACCCGGTGTGGTATTCAGCGCCATGTGTTTCATATCCGCCATCTTGATCTGTTTTCTACCGGAAACGCGTGGTCGAGAACTTCCAACAACCATAGAAGAATTGAGAACATGGTATAAAACACACAGCGGACTTCGCAGACTGAGGTCAGCGCCAAAAGAAGTCAATGACAAGACATAATACTAAACCAACAATGTAACTCATTAAATAAATCACAAGAAGAATTTAGATTCCTTTGTAGGTGTTCATTTTTGTGAGTGGCTTCATCTTAAAGAAACAAAAAACATTTCTGGGAATAATCTGTATAATTGATTGCATTGATAGAACCCTAGAGCATCTATTACATTGGCGACATGTTGTATGATGTCATTTATTTCCACATTCCCGGAGAAGTCTCATAATCCCATGTTTACAACATACGATGGGCTAAATATGAAGAGGAGGAACTTAACACGTGGTCAGAAGTGTAGTAGTTGGACATTTCTATTGATATGTTGTTGTTTTTACTTCGCGTTGTGTTTTTTTTTAATAATAGAGTTTACATAAAGTATTTAACCCTTTAGATATTTCCAAGTAAGTTTGAGTCCGCCTAGAGTGAGGCTAGTAATTAAATAATAATAAATAAAGTTTTAAATCTTTAATAAAGTTCAACCATTGGATGATAAATACCAAATAGCAAAATTATAATCCCAGGGAATGAATGTGGCTTGAGAAAAAAATATAACTAAATAGGAAAATAGAGAAATAATAATGAAAAAATAGAGGGTGAGGCAACTCCTGATATTTAGCTTGTCGCAAGGCCTGGCTCGGCAAAGGCCCTGAGCACGGTTGTGCTCGGGTTTAAAGCTGACATGAATTAATAAATACGTACACCTTTCTCATCTTATCCGCCATATTTCTCTCAGGTAGCCTAATTTACTCTACCCGTATATACCCCAAATGTGATTGTCCCACCTGAGTGATTTTTCTAGGTGGACTCGACCAGTGCACATCTCCGATTGTAATATATAGGGAATGCGAAACAAATAAATCACATTTTAAAACATTATGTTTTGCTCAAAATTACAAAATATTTATTGTATACCAATGCAACATTCCGAAAATTTAGATAATTTAGAAAAAAATGCAAAAAAAAAAGCTTTTTTTTTTTGCATACATGTACTTGCAAGTGCATGCAAGTATTTGCAGTTTCTTATGAAATAAATGCGGATAAATCATTTGCCAATTACATGCTGATAGAATGGAATAAGCAAAGAGCATAAAATATATTCTTTATATCAATTCTTGCAAAATACAGGTCCATGCCATATGCATAATAAGTAATGCACATGGCATATTCGCCACACACACAAAAAACCCATATCAAATACGGACGTCTATTCAACGGGTATCGGAAATGTGCACTTACCGAAAATATTACATTCTTTTTATTCTGATAAATCCACGAAACAAAATCATAAACTACATTTGTATCTCGTTAGAACTTGACAACACATTGTCATTCCATTATACAGACTGCGACACACTTCACCCGTGCCAACTAGGGTGTCTTCAATCAGGGGAGATGTCAGAGTCGAAAATTTTTCCTGTATTGAATGCTTGTCTGGTAGAGGTTTTGCAGTTTATAGAAATCGGGAATCTAATCATATACACTGAGCATCTGGTTGGATATATTGCGTGCTCAATTCAAAATTTATCGATGATCATATACAAATTTGGATATACAAATAAGGGAATAATGATCGGAAATATACATATGTTTAAAAAAATGCGGGTATTACATTTGCAATCCATAATAAACAGTTGATTACACAAAGACACATATAAAAGGAAATGTATAAACGAAAATATATATAGTTTTATTGTTTGTTTGGGAACCACATAATTATTTACGGTCTCTGTATGTCCATATTCATTGATTGAACAGGAGAGAGAGAGAGAGAGAGAGAGAGAGAGAGAGAGAGAGAGAGACTGTCCTCCTTCGATGTACAATATATCATTTCACAGAAGGAAAGAAAATTGATCACTGATATAATGGTAAGCTTACAAGCATTAAAAAATTCCAGCTATTTAAAAATTTGTTATTGACAATATATTAAAAACTTACAGGAGTTGATGCTTATAATTGAATTCATTACAATTTTTTTTTAAAAAAATATCAGTTTAAACTGTGCATGTAGAAAATACTGACTTTGTATGTTAGAATAACGGAAAAAAGTAAATTGTCAAAAAAGTGGGGAGAGCAGACCAGCCCAGCCTCCCTGCCCACCCCCAACCCCCTGTATACGTGCCTGAAACAACATATCAATTCGTGTTGAAAGAAAGGTGCATATCTGCATTTCATTAAATTCCAAAGGAGCTCGAATTTATGTGTTCCCCTATTAATTATTTTGTATGCAAGATTCGTGCCCGAACTTAGAATCATGCTTTCAGTCAAAGCAGAAATGAATTCATTTTGATGTACATCTAGTTTGAATGCAAATGTTGTGTTCCTTCTTTTAATTTCATCAGACTCATTAGAACCCCCTCCCCCATTCTATGCAGCTTTGTTTTTATTGATATCTAAATCGGCATATGAATCCGGATACAAATTATATAATGTTTTTTCGTGATCATATAGATATCGATACTAGAAAATGTTTATACTCTGCCTTTTGCATATCCTACTAATGCATTACAGTAGATTGACACTATATCATATCAAATAAAACCTCAAAACACGAATTTTACTAATTTGTGAATACTAACATCTGATCGAAATTTCGATGTACAGCGGTATGTCTATTTTCAGAATATATCCATTGCGCCAGATCATAATCATTATGGCATGTTACAGAAACGTTAAAACACACATATGCTATAGTCCTGCAATGCATGCATCCGATTTTTCTGAATACATGTATTTATGTATTCGTGAATGAAGTTCCTACGCTTAAAACTATCTTGGCCTTTATGCATTGTGTTTTGTGATTATGGTTTACCATTCCTTACACTGTGTAAATGAAGGAAAACTTGGTAAAGGGTGCAATTCTACACCATACAATTAGTATGCATAAATGTGTTGAAAAGCAAAATGTACATGTAATAACTAGACATGTATCATCATTTTTCATGGGGGTTGGGGGGGGGGGGGGTTACAACAGGAAGAAAAAAATGGAAAATTAGATTCTTCAAAATTTCTTGCCATTCAAAATAATAATTTAAAAAGATGAACAAAAAGCAATAAAATAAAACAAAAAACCCAAACAAACCAAGATGTTTTATCCGATGTTTCAAAGTCCTAATGTGGGGGTGAAGGGTTAAAAGAGTTTTTGTTCATCTTTTTAAATTAGTGAAAGTTTTACTTTGACTGCCTCAATAATTTCCCCCTACACTTCATTTTCTTCAATCGTTGGGGGTGGAATGGGGTGGTTAGAGTCCTCTACTATGAGTGCCTCATAATATCTTCATTTTCTTAATTGGTGGTGTGTGTGTTTTCTACTATTATATCAGGACTTTCAAGCTGGGGTCAAGTTGGGGAGGGGGGTTGTCACCCAATATATTTTTTACTTGCATTACAAAATAACGGCCTCTCAATTTTGTCGGCGCGGGTTCGAAACCCGCTCGCGCCGGTAAGTGAGAAAGTTTCCCAGTTTACTTTCGGAAGGTCGGTGGTCTCTTCCCAGGTACATTGCATCTGGTTTCTCTCTTCCACCAACAAAAACTGGGCGCCACCAGATAACTAAAAAAATTGTTGAGTGTGGCGGAAAACATAAAAAAAAAAACCAAACAAAATAACAAAAAAAGGGATATTGTTATCAAAGGTGGGGGACAGACACTCTTGTCCCCTCCCTTTGATTCTATGTACCTTTGTACTTGACCTTTGTATTTGGGAGAGGGCCTACCCACGCTATGCCTGTTGCCCAATCCTGTTGAGTTTCTCAATAAAATATGTTTAAATAAAAAATTATATGTGCTTGATAACTACGCATATGATAAACTCAATTATTACATTTTGCATTACAATTTGCGTCGAGTTCAACGCAGAATGTAATAAAGCAAAATGGCATAGATATATAAGATCTATTGAGCGCCGAATAAGCATAAAATGAAGTAATTGAAAATAACATTATTTAAAGATATGTTTAATTTTTAATTATTGCGTGCTTTAAATCAATCAAATAAATCTGTATTATCAATTAATGAGAGCAATATTGTGTTACTGTTCTCTTATATTGAATCAACGATATCATTTTTCTTAATAAGAGCGCGATTATTACAAGATCATCGTTTGAATCCCCCCTCTCTCTCTCATCCCATACACTCGTGCAGTGTTGTGTATGCAAATTATCTATGCATAAACAATTTATGTACCTAAATGATTTCCTGATTTATAAATCTGCAATACTCTGACAAGTAAATCATACGGTATAAGGATTCATGCACAATACAGGGTAAATATTATACTCTGATACTTCCCCTGATTGAAGATAGCTGATCGGCACGGGCCAAGTGTGTCGCAGTCTGTACAATGAACAATGTTGTTTACTGTTGGAATACAAATGGAGTGTATCGTTTTGTTTCATGGATTATGCTAATAAAGGGAGTTTTACTACTACTTTGAGTTTTTTCGACAAGTGTACACGTACATCTTCGGTCCTTTACAGATATTACGAGTAGACCCAGGTAAATAGTCGTCCGCATTCGATGCTTTTTCATGACGAGCATACATAACCATGTCTTCTTTATACGTACAGTAACATTTATGTATTTGCATTTTGCTTGAAGTAAGTGTGAATGGTATAGATTTTATACCCTTTGCTTATTCCATTTCATCAATAGATCTAGATAATAGATAAAATATTTCTCCACGATTTTGTATAGTTTTGAATATTTATTGCAAATGTACGCACATTCACGTAAAGAAAAGGCATTCTATATTTATTTATACAAAGCTTTTAGAATGATTTACTACTGTCCGATATGTTTATTGTAATTTTGAGCACTGCATGGTGTTTCAAAACATGATTTTATTTCTTCTTGATGTCCTATAAATTAGTATCGGAGATGTACGTGTTACCTGTCGAAGCTACCCGCACAGGTAAATCGAAGACACTGATGTGAAGTGAAGCGTAGCAAAACTCGTCCCCTTATATACCATGCGAACCCTGATACATATAACAATAGAATATCCAACTAATATGGCGGATTAGCAAAGAAATATGGCGGACATATAGAATCATACTATATTTATTAATTCATGTCAGCTTTAAATACCGTTCTTAACAAAAGAATGAAAATAAAAGTTACCTTTTATTATGATTTGATAATAAATCTAGAAGTAACCAATGAAAAGTATTGTAATAAAATAAGTTTGAAAATAAAAGATAACTCTCTTCCGGTTTCATGAAATAATAAACAACTATAATACGAAGATAGGACTTTACGTAGACAAGTAAGTAGCAAATAATGAAATAGAGGATAATATAGACCGATACTACCACAAGTGTAAGAGGAATATTGAATTCTTATAGTAGATACGTTAAAACAAAAATGTGTACCATCCATCCTTCTATTTAGTAAACCAGAAATGATAAAAGGATTGGTGGATTCAAGGAATAGTAAAGAACTGATAGTAAATTTGAAATCGCAAAGCTTTTCTCAAATCAACAACACCAAGACGTATGGATTTTCAACAATGAATTAAAGACTAAACTTTTTTATATCATAAACAGCTGCTTCTTCAACAAAAATGGAAAAAGGAAAAATTCCCGTCTTGTAATCAGTCATTCAAAAATTACTTTGTTTAACACCAATTTGATTCCACGCACAAGTACTCTGAAGCTATGAAATTATGCTGGAGTTCCTTATGGACGGGTTTTCATTTGTTTTTACTAACACATTTAGCTATAAATTCATCGCTTTCATTGATTTTGTCAACGGTGGAGCTGACTACAGAGACTACACTCACAACCCCGCACGCTAACACGGATTCAACTTATTCCACTTCCTCGCCCGTTACACAGGGAACAACTTATGACCATGTACATGTGCACAACGTTAAGAGGTATAGTGACCCGCTCACTGACCAACACAACCGTACAACGCATATTTATAAAAGTCTTCCCTCCTCAGATACAACTTTACAAACACCGAGTCGTACACGAGGAATACAATCCGCTCCTGGCTCTGACCTTAAAGACCTACAGTACGGATTCTACTCTTAAGTATTGAGCATGGAAAACCGAAATACATGTATTTATTTATCTTAATTCTCATAACAATATTGGTAGTAATTGCATGTGTGTTAATACATAGGAATAGAACAAAAACTCCTGGATAAAACCTAGTATTGAATTGACATTGAACCCCATATTTGATAATGAGGATGATGTTGTAAAATTTATGGTGTAGTGTGTATTAGATCAAATTCGCATTTTATTAATGCTGCATGACATCTCATTTAGACCATCTGGTCACCCTCAATTTTAATCTGATAACTTCCGTGATGCAGAACCCGTAATGTTAAAGATTTTATTTTCCAAGTAATTACACATGTACCTTCTCATAAAGACAACATATTACAGTTTAAAGTAAAATTTGAGGTACTTGTACAACATAATTTTTATAAGATTTTGTTTTTACTAAAGCTTACTTTATTCAGGTGTGTCGTAATATAACTAAATACCACAATTATGTACTTACACACGTTTTTGTCTTGGCATGATGCATGAGTTATTTGGAATAACCGTTTTTTTTCCTCATCGGAATTTATTCTCTTCTGGTGAGTACGAGTATATGTTTGAGATTTGAATTCTTTGTGACCATTCTGTCAGAAACGTATATATACATGTAACCTACAATCATTTTCTTTTATAACAATGTTTTTATTTTTACCGTCTATGATGCACAATGGTGTATCGATCAGTGCGTTGGTTCTGCTCTTGGTGGCCATCAGCGTGTGGATTGCCCACACGCTGATGAGACGCTTTGGAATAGTGTGTCACAACCCCATGATGAAAGCGTGCGTGTGCGTCGGTGGAAGAGAGAGAGAGAGAGAGAGAGAGAGAGAGAGAGAGGGGGGGGGGGGTAAGCATAGATAGTGTACAATAAATGTATCTTGTAAACGTTTGTAAATAGACACAAGTATTATAAGGGAATACATATTCTTATTTTGTTAAACCAGAGGTGTAGAGATAGCCACCATTCAAATTGAGGAGGAGGGGAATGAGACCATCGCATCTACACGCAGATTTTCTTTTATAACAATGTTTTTATTTTTACCGTCTATGATGCACAATGGTGTATCGATCAGTGCGTTGGTTCTGCTCTTGGTGGCCATCAGCGTGTGGATTGCCCACACGCTGATGAGACGCTTTGGAATAGTGTGTCACAACCTCATGATGAAAGCGTGCGTGTGCGTCGGTGGAAGAGAGAGAGAGAGAGAGAGAGAGAGAGAGGGGGGGTAAGCATAGATAGTGTACAATAAATGTATCTTGTAAACGTTTGTAAATAGGCACAAGTATTATAAGGGAATACATATTCTTATTTTGTTAAACCAGAGGTGTAGAGATAGCCACCATTCAAATTGAGGAGGAGGGGAATGAGACCATCGCATCTACACGCAGATACCCCCCCCCCCCCCCCCCGAGGGATAACCGACAGGATTAATGTATGTTGAAGATGTAAACTAAAACATGGGGTGATAATTGTGTAAAAGTTTATTATAGTTTCACAATTAGTTGAAAGTCTTTATATATTAGTTTTTGTTTTTCAGATGGTCATTCCTGTAATCCATTGATTGATTGATTGAATATTGTTTAACGTTCCTCTCGAGAATATTTCACTCATATGGAGATGTCACCACTGCCGAATCCAGGACAGGATACCGGTACAATGGTGAAGATAACGAACAGTGATCAATCATATAACTCCTATAAGCAATACAAAACAGAGTTGTGCAAATACGGAACCCTGGACACACCAGAGGTGGGATCAGGTGTCTAGGAGGAGTAAACATCCCCTGTCGACCGGTCACACCCGCCGTGAGCCCTATGTCCTGATCAGGTAAACGGAGTTATCCGTAGTCAAAACTGACCATACGCAGAACAAGCTCTTGCGTATTGAATCAGTTGAGAGATATCTTTTGTATTATATATATATATAAAGATTTTGCAATAAATCACTTATCAAAATTAATGAACTTCTGTATAAAATGATGGGGCACAGAAAGTATTAACTTCTATTAATGTATCCTGATGTTTGAGTGTTAGAAGTCTGTCAGAATCCTTGTGTATTTTTTTAAATAGAATATTTGAAATATTAAAGAATTTGAAAATGGCTATTCAGTATTTGGACTTCAGTATGCAAGGTGAAGATAACGAACAGTGATCAATCTCATAACTCCTACAAGCAATACAAAATAGATAGTTGGGCAAACACGGACCCCTGGACACACCAGAGGTGGGATCAGGTGCCTAGGAGGAGTAAGCATCCCCTGTTGACCGGTCACACCAGCCGTGAAAATTTAAACCGTTTTTAATACTCTTGGGGTTAAATGAGGGTTGGTGCATCCGAATTAATTCTTTATTTACGTCTAAGGTCACAGCATTATCATCCTTTGTGTAAATTAACGGACTCTTTCCAGGGTTCCCTGAGGATAATGTGAATACTATATCTTGCATGCTAAGAACAAAGCAGACTTTATCCATACCATCTCTCTTTTGTGTTCCCTTTGTTAAACAAAAGGTCATCGGACAAAAGATTTCCCCATATTAAGGTCAACAACGGTCATGTCTCGGTCAACTACCATACCATGGTCACTCAAGACTTCATCCAGAGTACAAGGTCGTCTCTTGGTCAATTTAGGTCAACCGTCCACATTCATGGATTATCCGGATAACCCCCCCTTTGTATTATGAAAACCATAGAAAACAATTGAGAACAAAAGAACATATTGTATTTAGAACTTCAACAGACATCATACTACTCGCCACGTACCATGACCAAGAATTGAACCCAGGCGAAGGGAGCACTAGTTGGATACTGTGTTTAGTATGGCTCCTGAAATCCGATTCACCATGCATTTAGTAGGACTCGAACAGATTGAAATCTAACTACATCATGTGTTTAGTCAGGTTCAAATAGATCAAAATCTGATTCACCATGCGATTAGTAGAGTTCAAACATTTCTCCAAGGGTGTGGATGGTTTCCTACATTTTATAGAAATGCTGTATACGGGTACGCCTTTGTTTTTGCCAGAATTGGTGGGGTATTGGCTCCGTTCTCTAGTGCTTTTGTAAGTGTTAACATTGAGACCCAAGGCGTAACATTGCTTTACGTATCTATCGTGATGTTGTCCAGTAGTGATTACAGAAACCGTCTTCGATTGACGCATTGAGATTGAAATAGTTGGGGGTGTAACATAACACACGTGATTTTGCAGCTGCTGTATTAGTAAGATTAATTGTGCGAATCGACGTACGACAAAAATTGTCAGGATTCTTAAAACAAACATCATTCAATCTATTTTTGCAAAAAGAAGAAAAGTACATCTTGCTTGATTATATCTGCCAGAAGCAAATTGACTATGGTAATTTCGATACTGATTTAATTTATATACAACTGGTTTTACAGAATCCAATTAATGATAGGAAAATTCAAATATTTTCTTTATAATTTGAGGATGGGTTCACTTTAATTGTACACCGACATTGGATCCACCTCTCCATCTTTCCCTCCATTTTTCTCCCTCTTCTTTCCCCTTTTGTCCCTGACCATCCCATTTCTGTTTATTCCATCCCTGTCTTCCCATGCCCTCTATACCCAACTTCCTTTCATCAGTCAGACCAAAATGGACCTATCATTAAATCAATTATGCCATCTTTAATTCAATAGATCTACTTTACCAAATTCAATAAGTACTCAGAACAATTGATTTGAACGTATATTCTAATTTAATTTAAGGTTTGAAAATAAATTATTCAAAATACAGCTGGATATAATTGGATGCATGAATGAGTAGATGAAAATATAAACAAAAACTGAAATTTCTGTATTTTGATAAAATAATCAACGGATGAATAGTACCATTGCGTGTCGTGGTATTCAGCATCGTGTGTTTCATCTCCGCCATCGTAAACTGCTACCTACCGGAAGCACGTGGTCGACAATTTTCGACGATAGTAGGAAAATTAAAGACGTGGTACAAACCACACAGCGGATTCCGCTCACTAATGTTAGCGACAAGAGAAGCCCATGAAAAAACGTAATATCAAACCAAGAATGTAACTCATGGAATACAATAAATCGTAGGAAGAATTAAAATGTCTTTGTAGATGTTCATTATAGGGACTGTGAGGACTCCTAGCTACATATTTCATAAAATTTCTCCTTGAGTTAAAAATCCCTAGTTGTCCTTCTTTTGCCTATTGTTTTCATACACACGTTGAGAATAACCCATAGAGGTACAGAATCCAGTACATGTTCTACTGAGCCACTATTTTTACTCCTCACAAAATAGTAACTGTTGTGGACAGAGTTAAGACATGTTGTGCCACAAAAGATCCAGCATTGGTATCAATCAAGTGTGGATTCTCAAAATTTTCAAAAGAGCTTTTAGTGAATTTGAAATTACAAAACCTTCGAAAATAAACCCAATCAAAATGTACGACTTTTCATTCCTCACCATATAAAAACAAAGCTTTCTGGCAACTTAGACAGCCGCCAAAAAATAAAGTTTATGAACATCACTCGGGTTCTGCGCATATGTACTCTAGAGTTGATAATAAAAGATTCTGGAGTTTCTCATTGACAATACGTAGTCTTTGATGATCCAGTTTTCTACAGTTTGTTGGAATTCCCATCGAATTAAGCTTTTGTTATTACCTGACCTGTTTCTGTATTCTTTTGAGGCAGAATGTCTACAAAAACATTCTACATGAGAAGAACAAATCTCATGTTCATGTCGATTCGATATCTCCCAGTGAAAATTAAAAAACACCATACCAGAGGTGGGATCAGGTGACTAGTGGACTGAAGGGCTGACTTTCACAATCAACGATTGACTTGGACATATAAACCTGCATATGGTATGGAATCACGATATCGTTAAATATATGTAATATCGAATTGTTGGCATTTATACAGGGAACTTCTACTGCCTCTCTCTTGAGCTAGCTTTTTTCTTCTTGGTGATTTCTCTTAATCACGTAAAAGCAAAGTCGAGCGTGTTCAAACCGCTGCACGTTACAAAATCGTGGCAGGGTAGTGACTGATGTTTGGTGGGAGGCCTGCTTCAGATAGAGTATCTCTGGGACTTTGTGTCCATGTACGAACGGGGTCTCGTCCGGGGACGACGGCGGTTGTCGTCGTGAACGGCGGATGCCTTTGCCGAAGAGGTGCCAAACAATCAGAGAAGATCCATGCTAAGCTTCGGAACAAAGCTTCCCTGAGCGTAGGAAGTGTAGCAAACAGTGTGTACGGAATTCCTACTGCTTCGCTACAGAGCTACATGTAGCGTTTTTAGTGATATGGTAATATTTCTTTCAGCAACGGTGAGCGTGTTCAGATCACTGTACGTTACAAGATCATCATAGTTCGTCTGTTAGGTTTTAAACCAGCTGAACTTCTTTCATTTATCTGACAATTATCAAAAAATAAAAACAATTCATTTCAATTTTGCATGCATACATACATTGTTTAAAGATACCCATGCTACGTAGCAGTCAATTCGAACCATGTTGATTTTTTATATCTATTCATTCTATCATGTATAATAAACACGAATATTGGATATAAATATTGAAAAGTAATCCTAGTACGTTATGAAAGCCCATTCTCTCACCAGAGGGCGCGTTACGCAAGCTTCACATACACCTCTGTCAACGCTTTCAATCACATGACGATATAATCAGATGATATAAACAATAATTCTCGGTTTCCTTTCCGTTTAAAAGTTCTGGTAACATGTGATGACATCAGGCTCTTTTCATAGCCCACTGGCACATTGAAAAGTACATATTTACCATTTAGCTGTTTGTCTCTTATTTCACAAGTTTTATCGTATTTTTACAGCCTTTCTTACTTTTGATTCCATGTTTACATTCAAATCTTCACCACGTGGATGTCTTACATTCATACGCATATTAAGAAGTAGTTCCAAATTTAGGATCAGAAAACGGCGATTTTAAACAATTTACAGTAAGCATCAATTTAATTGCACCAAAAACATTTCAAAGTATGACTAAATATTTAGTCGAAAACATATATGTTGGATATTAGAAACTTTTACAAGATTTCTGTAAAAAGCCGTTGACAGGGGTGTAGTGCGAGGAGCGCACGGAACTCTGGGTAGAGAATGTATGAAAGCCATCAGTCTGGTCCCCGTCCCCGATTAATCTTTTCAATACTGACATATAAAACAGAACTTAGCGGGGATGGAACTGGAATTATTTCATCTAAAATATTTTAATAACAAGAGGCCTACGGCATAGCAATGAAGAAAATCTATGTATCAATGACATTTTAAAAGAACTCAAAAAAATAGTTTACACATACACATTATATATACCAAGTTTGGCCCCGCCTTGGAGTCAGTACGTCTACCCCGGAGATCATGAAATTTACAATTTCGGTAGAGGCCTAGATCTATGCATTTAGGTTTTTCTTACAGATGAGAGGTTCTAAGGAGGATGCTTTAACATTTATCAATTTTTGCTCCGTCCTTATGGCTCAAGGGATGCAGGATTGATTGAATATTGTTTAACGTCCCTCTCGAGAATGTTTCATTCATATGGGACGTCGCCACTGTCGATGAAGGGCTGCAAAAAGTTTAGTGGCACATAGGTATTACAAACTGATTTATATATATATATATATATATACACACATGGACATTTCCATCCACCTTATTCAATATAGAAAAGCATGCAATCCTCGTTGCATTCGTTTTGAACCAAAGACCTAAAATATCGATCGTTTATTCAGTTCAAACTACTGTCTGTTTCTGTGTTCATCCCCTTTGTCCGTTTGTCTGGTACATATTTCAAAATAATTCAAATAGATTCAACATGACTAAAGGATGAACCCTATTGTTTTTGTGATCAAAAGGTTCGAATCATCAAGTCATGTCTAGCAAGCATTTGTTTTTCGATGATATTTTATATACTCTTTGAGCTCTAGCAATGAAACTTTGCATACATGTAGATAGTTTATATCATGAAAGAATATACTAATTGCTTTTGGATCATTGGTCATAATCATCAGCTATTATATGATAAAAAAAATCATCTCCGAATTATATGGATAATAATGAAACTTCACATGATGCCTTTATGCCTTACAAAGAATTTAGCTTTAATTCCAGTTCCCGTGGGGATCCGGGGTTGAATAGGTCCTCAATACCCCTTGCTTGTCATAAGAGGCAAAAAAATGGGGCGGTCCTTTGGATGAGGCCGCAAAAACCGAGGTCCCGTGTCACAGCAGGTGTGTCACGATAAAGATCCCTCCCTGTTCAAAGGCAGTAAACGCCAAGCATGGGCCTGAATTTTGCAGCCCTTCACCGGCAATGGTGACGTCTCCAAATGAGTGAAAAACCCTCGAGAGGGAGTTAAACAATACACAACCAATGCACTGTTACCTCCCCATATTTATGTAGCAATACACCATTATGACTGCATATGTTTATTTTTCTAAACTGATTCGATAGAAGTCCTCGGCACCTGATCCCACCTCAGGTGTTTCCAAGGGTCCCTGTTTGCCTTGTTCCCAATTTTCTATTCTTCATTGAATTTCTGTTTTCTCGTGTCACGACAGGCGTTGGTACGATAAAGAACTCTAACTGATACGGCCCTGAACGTCTGGCGTATGTCGGATTCTGGCGTGTCGCCTACACCTGATGATGAGGCGATACGTTTTTATTGCGAGGATCAAATATCATAGACTCCAGTTTAAGTTGTAATATCGATCATGGAAAACATGTGTTAAGGTGTGACAGAAATACACCACAGCCCAGAAAGGAAGACTAATTCAATACTTTTTGCAATAAACAAATTGACTTCATCATTAGTTGGGTGTATTTGTAAAACACAAGTCTGCGTCCCATTCCAAAGAAGTATAGCGCACTTGGTATGTAACTTCGCCGATATAAATACTTTTTTCTTGAATATCATTTTTTACAAATATTTTGCTATACAATGTCAGTTTATACTTGTGTTTACTCAAATTACTCAATAAAGATATATATGTAAAACTTATACGGTACCAATGTTGATGCATCAGATGCGCATTTCGACAAATAATGTCTCTTCAGTGTTGCTCACGCCGAAAGTTTGGAAATTCGATCTATATGTTGATAGTATCTTTATTTGATAAGCATAAAAATCACCGTAATTATATAAAGTATATAGTAGATGTAACGTTATGGGCCTAAAAAATTGCAAACTGTTGCAAAAGGCCACCCTAAACCAGAAATAAAATACTGAAATTGTTTTACTGGAGTATGGCTGTATATAAGTCCATTTGAGGAAATTTGGTCTAAGGTGGCCCTCTTGTTGAAAATGCTAAAATATGACAAACATCGTTCTCAAAATTTACCTTGAGATTCAGCAGCCTGTCAAACGTTAAACCTTTAAACTTACATGCCTGGGTGGCCCAGTGGTTTAGGTGCTAGGTAATCTTATACTTTAATAATACATTCCGAGTTCAAGTCCAATATTTTCCCATTCTATGTTGTTGTGTTTTTTTTAATTTGTTTGTTTGTTTGTGTTTTGGTTTTTTTTTGTTTTTTTGTTTTTTTTTTTGCTTTTCAGTTTTTGGGGGGTCGTTTTCTTGAAGGGGGTGTTATAAATGTGATACATATACTGTAACAAATATTAGTCATTTTCATCATAAATAACTTCAAATATTTGCAAGTTGCGACATAAAGAAAAGGAATTTATTCCGAGATCACTGTAGTTCGGTTTGTTTACACTAACCTGTTCCTGTGTGCACAGGATTTTCAAACTATAAAGCTAAACAAATACTACAAGAAAAGGGGCACAAATGCACAGCATGTAATAAGTAAAAATAGGTCAGGGGAGGAAAAGAACTGTTATACAGTTTGACTTTTCAAAAGTAAATATAAAAACTCATGTAGCAACTGTCATATGATATTTAGCCAAAGCTAATACACTCGAATTATCAAACAAAGGCAAATGAACAGATGAAATCTATTAAAGGTGCTGCAGCCATGTCAGAAAAAGACAGTGAGCTAAGTAATGCCATGTGTAAAATGTAAAAGGGTTGTTGTGTGATATGAATGCACCTATCAAAATATTGTACTGTTCATCAGTCCACATAGGAACATGGTTTATTGATTAAAGAACGACTCGTATAAATGTCAGTAATGCTAAACTGCGGCAGTTATTTATCTTGGTTAACGAAACATTAAAAACGTTGGCCTTATATTTAAAAATAACACGCCAATCTACATGTATTATTGGAAACCGGTGTTTTCCCTTTAGATTTCTGAGTCGGCCGTTTCGTCAGCAAAAGCGCTCTAGCTCTTTCTAACCCCCCCCCCCCCCAAAAAAAAACAACAACAACAAAAACAAACAAACCAAAAAACTTATCAACTTTGATTGGGTCCTCTTGTATTTCTTTCCCAACGGCCACCTTAAATTCACATCTAGATGCAAACAATTTTCAGAATAATGACTAGTTTGCAGTCACGAACTAAATTAACATATTTAATGATATCACACAAAGAATAAGGGACGTTATTGGCCAAAATTGGCCGCACTTCAAAAGCCTATCATATTTTTCAGGTAGAAAGGTGATAATTTTCTCGTTTCATTCATATATAACATGTACCATTTACTTGTTGCTGATATTGAGAAAATCACGTTACAATATTGCATTGTTAACTCTGATGTTGTCTTCCACGGTCGCTTTTTCGGAACGACGTCATCGACCTTATAGGATTTACAGTCCCCTGATTCTTCTAGAATATTTTTCTAAAAGTTACAATTTTACCTTTTTATATAAAAATACTCATTGAGATCAAAGACTATTAAAAGCTGGCATACTATGGAAAGTACATAATGCATTTACATGTAACTTTATCGCGTTCATAGATATTTTGTGGAAGAATCTTGTGTTAATTAGAGTGAGGAAAACAATGCGTGCATTTGCCAAAAGTTGTTGAGTAAAACGTAATCATATTTTCGAAGGCGCTGTTCGATGTTCTCCTATTCAAATGAATTATGGAAAATAAAATGGCTCTTGAATTTTCTTTTCTTTTTTGGTCATAAATTTAAACACTTAAAAACGTCGATTGGGTCGGATAAAATTACTTGTTATGCCATGTACACCAAGGACTATATAACTGGTCTGCTTACATTTGTATGTAATATACATGTTACAGTACATACGAATAAAATGTGTCTGCCTGCTGTGGTTATTTACAAAATATATTGAATAGAGCGTGGTACATGTACTAAATGATACAAATTTATGTTGCATGAATGGGATATCATTTTCTTAAGTACAGCAAAACACGTCAAGTAATATGCATGTAACTTCAGATGGTATATTTTATATAGCAAATATATTTAAAAACCTCACAAAAATGCGTGCATGTTTATATCTTTACATTCCCCTAAATGGCCAACAAAGATCAATTCTAACTCTCTCTCTCTCTCTCTCTCTCTCTCTCTCTCTCTCTCTCTCTCTCTCTCCATATAGTGTTCATCTTTGATAAATGAAAATTACATCAGTCGGTGGGCATGCCATTGTATACACCGACATTCAGTCTAAATCTAGCATTGCGTAGTTTTACTGATGTAAACACATCAAATGTGCATGTATACATTCGGAACAGGTATCAGTTATTCTTCAAATGGACTGTGGGAAGTTGTTTGAGTACGTGTATAGACAATGTGGTATATTTAACTGCTTTTCCCAGGCACTTGGAATCGTAAGGGGTGGGGGGGGGGGGGGGGGTAGGGGGTGGGCCCACTTTATTTTGTCAATGATCAATATCTGTTATTTTCATACAGATATATTGGGTGATCCCCCCAAATATTGAATTGGATGAGCGCTCGCCCCCTCTTCCTTATGATCATGATCTGTTATTTTCATATGCGAATAAGGATATATTGAGTTAACCCCCCCCCCTATTGTTGATAGTCGTATTGAATGAGGAAAAAATAAAATAGGCTTAAAATTATGAATTGAACCCATGTAGCGAAGGATGACACACCCACCCCCACCCCGATCCCCGACGATTTGAGAATTCGAAGATCAGACAGAAAGTTTCTTTTTTTCATTTGCTAATTAACTACCAACTTATCCTTCGACACACCCCCCCCCCCCCGAAAATGATGCTACGTGTCTGTTTCCAAGAGACAGTATATATAACTACTACATACCTTTTTAAAGTCAATTTGATAAATACCATGCATGTATTTTCGTTTTTCAATGTGCGGGCCAGGCAGAGAGAGAGAGAGAGAGAGAGAGAGAGAGAGAGAGAGAGAGAACAAGTGTCTACATTACCCCAGTTTTCCCAATCATGGAGGGGCGTATACATGTACGTCAATACTAGTATATATAAACTTTTAGTAACAATCTTCACAATACATATATTATATATTTTTATAAGATTGGTAAAAGTTGGAGTGTCATTAGGCTGGTCAAGTTGGTCCTATAGCAAGGAAATGGTCGACATCAGCCCCCCCCCCCCCCCCAAATTGGAGGGGCAACCCCTCCCTGAAACTACGGTGTCTGAATATTTGTATCTATACATGTATATATACATCCTGCTTAATTGCCTTTGTTATATATGTGTACCTGTAAATGTGCATCTATTACATATGCGATATAGAAAGAATGGTCGAAGTTTCGAATCGATCACAGACATAGGTGATCGACGTTTTAAAGAAACCACATCTCGCTGGAATACATAAATAATGATTTCCTGTTATTTTATTTTTAATTCAGAACGTTTTAAGAACCTTTGGAATCAATATCTAAAATTTTACTAATGTAGTAATATCTAATTTCAACATGCATCATATACATACATGCATGTATGTTAAAATTGATGTATGAAAACTGCTTTTTAAAAATAAACCCGCACAAACACGTCAATATCATTTGCAATTATTAGAAGAATCGAAGAACCCTAACTATTTCTGGAACACGGTGTTGATTATCCTGATGTATGGCGGTTCTAAAATGGTCTGGTCATCTGAAATTCATATATGAGTAATGGGTAATCATTTGATAACGTCATTGGGATATGAAGGGCGAAAAACTTGATCAAATCAACTAAGAAATCATTAGGGTGTTATAGGATTCTATCGTCCAACTACATGTCCAAGTGAAGTTTTTAAAAATGATATATATTTCTGACACAAATTTGAATTATTCAATTTATTCGAATTAATGCTCTCTCTCTCTCTCTCTCTCTCTCTCTCTCTCTCTCAGCCCCCTTTCTGTAACTTATTTTAAAACATCTATCAATTCGGTGTATGAATTCGGGATATATATGCAATGCATCTACAGAATTCCTTTAGCCATAATTTTGGCATTCAAATGGAAAACTGCCATATATTAAATACTATTATAACTTTTGTGGATAGATAACTGAATAAAATGATTATTTTTCGACTATATAGCTAAGTGATCCGCAAAGGTTTTCGAGGAATATGCATACGCACGTACTAACATTTTTGCTGAAGTATGGAAAAGGTGAAGATATTGCGTGTAAATTTTGACCTCCCAATATGCTCTCGCATTTAAGTGAAAATCAGACGACAATAATACGTACAAAAAATTTGGAAGGCAAGTAAAATTTTCTAATTCATAAGATTGATTTTGTATGATATAAAATGTTCGTTATACTATTGATTAGAATGTGACGTTTATGCACGCCATTCAGGATTCTAAAGCTACTGTGCAGTAATTCTAAAATATATATATATTCTCTATGTATTTGAAATGTTACTTAATTTTTTGTTGCAGATGGTTTGCAATGCATACATAAATTAAACTTGCGAAAGTATTTAGAGTAGCATTTGGGACCTGCAATAACCATTCAAATTATGCATTGATCATAGTACATAGCACTGAAAGTAATCACGTATACATGTAAAAAAAAATAAAAATCAAAGGGAATACTTTGCCTTTTTATACCACACCCACACTGCTTGTTGATACTCTGTTGTCAAGGATACCTGTTGTGCCATGAATATTAACAATTGTTATTCCACACTGACTGACACGTTGTCGAGCATAAAAAGGATATCATTCGAGATGTCAAAGATTGGAGATGGAGTTTCAATGCGAAAAATATGACCTGTAAATCTTCCAACGTTGTCTACACCATTGAGTGTAACCTTAGTGGATTGTTTGTAAAACCATACTTACTTGTGTGATATATGATCAATACCTAACTATTGAAGACACCTTTTCCTTATATAAAGTGTATGTTCTGAGTGACCTTGGCTTTTATATAAGAAAAAGGTGTCTTCAATAGTTTTGATTAAGTATTTATCATATATCACACAAATAAGTAAAAAGGGAGCATAAAAATCAAATAATACAAATGGAAACGATACAATACAAATGGAACACCACACAATGCAATTTGAGAAAATACACAATACAAATGAAAAATCATACAATATCATTGGAAATTATACGATACAAAAGAAAAATTATACAAATGGAAAAGAACAAATATTGTAACGTTTGACATGCAATAAAGAAGGTCCTATTATTCTTTGTAAAAACAAAAACCACCTTTCTTTCTCCAAACTATAGCTGGGATGCTATATGTCTGGATTAATTGATATATACTTTACCTTCCAATGAAAATGTCAAATTCTATTTAAATCACAGTGTTGTTCAGATCGATTCTTTCAACCATGATCAAGTACAGGTAGGTCAGTGATACCTGGCTCAAGATATAAGACTTCCGGGTTCAAATTATTTGGTTTCTGTAATGGGGAGGAGAAAAATAGAACCAGCCTCCAGAGCCTTTAAGTGAGAATAGGCTTCAGTGAAAAACTACAATTTTGTACTTTCTTGACGTGTTAAATTATAGATTCTGCATGAATGTTACTGAATTTTATTTAAATTAAAATATTTTATTGACAAAAGATTCATTTAGAAATATGATTTCTGTCTCTTTTCACTTTATCATCATGGACTGACCGTGTTTTGAACCCGGAAGCCTGAATAATGATCATATGAATTCTAAATCTCGATCACCGAGTTATTTAATCATCGCTAACAAAAACCAATCTGACAGCATTGTACAATCCGTCGTGGGCAAGGTAACGGGTAACTAGGTCGGTTTAATCCATTATACCGTTTGGTCCTACAAAATATCTTCAAATTTGCGAATAAGCTTTCCTGCTTTTCCCTCGATCCTCGGCATGAAAATTTACTGAAGCATTTTGTAGAAACAGTAGTAAATATTCCGATGAATAATTAGATTACTTCATAGTGGACACTTGCCCAAGGTTGTGACATTTGGGATATCTGCACTACTGGCCGCCGCGGTGGACTAGAGGTTAGAGCGTTCTCCCGCAGACCTAATTCGTTTAAACAGGTATTGACAGTTCCGTCTCCAAACGCTCGGCATCAGGTGTGAATGTCACGGGTCCTCAGAGACCTTAAAAACGGATGCCCCGTGTCACAGTAGGTGCGTCACGCTAAAGAACCGTCACTGATCAATGGCCGTAAGCGCCGAGCAAAGGCTTAGATATGAAGCTCTTCACCGGTCTTGGTAACGTCTCCAAATGTGTGAAAAAATCTCTTGAGAGACGTTAAACAAGATACAATCAATCAATCAATGCAATACAACGAGTACATCATTGCGTTTCAACTTTACGTCTTGTCGTTTAGATTAAGTATTGGCATTTGATATCTATATTCAGTGTCGATGACTTATTTTCACACAAGTAAGTTCTCTATTTATACAAACTTTGACACTTCTGACAATGACTAAACATAGATATTTCATCTTTATTTGTTGAACATTTATGCTGATCATATTTAATGAAACTATAGCGTGAGTTTGCATACTAAAGAGCAATGTATATCGAACTAAAACATTGCAAACATCGCTTACAATGGTTTAATATATGGACACATCTATGCATTCGATGACAGAAAACAACAGGTATGTAATCTTTGAGGTAGTGGACACTGTTTACGTGCTGGGCAGTGGTCACCAGGTCAAAGATAAAATCAAATTTGACACGTATGGCGATCGGTAAGCTTTCTCTTTGATGTGATTTTGCCTGATGATGGTGCAAGTCCTTTCGTAATCTGTACAGAATATCATGGTTACAGTTTCACAATGCTAAGCGAGCGAGTGTAGATGAATGTGAATATTACTCCTCCTAAGCACATGATTCCACCTCTGGTATGTCCATGGGTTCGAGTTTGCTATTCTCTTAATTTTGTATATTTTATAGGATCTGAGATTTATCTTCTTTTGTTCCTTAATAAACATCCTATTAAATTTATCCGAAAATAAGTCTGATTTGGTTTTTGAATTTTAGAATTATACTTGTAAATATGATTTTAAAAATTCATTTTTCTTATTGCTTTAATACGCCCGTCATCAGACATGTAATGTTACGGTGCATCAGGTTGGTGGCTGTCCGACCAAAATAATGTTTTCCGGACTTTTTTCAGTAACGGACAACGTTCAAATTTGGTCACAACTTCTCCCCCAGGAAGTGTAAAAGTGAGTTGGCATTTCAGCTGGATTGGTACATCGTGACCTACTTTAGGACTAAAAGTAGGTCAAACAGTTTTCCGTATCTGTTTTCGTTACAGATACAGATATTACCCTGAAATTTAGTCACAAGCTTCCTCACGGAAGAATACAAGTTAAGTTCGCATTTCAGCTGGATTGGTACACCGTGACCTATTTAGGGCTAAAAGTAGGTCGAATAGTTTCCCAGATTTTTTTCGGTATGGATACAAGTATTGCCCTGAAATTTTATCACAACTTCCCTCTCGGTGAAACACATAATCAGTTGACATTTACATTACCAACCTGACACCCAAGCAGTCCCGGGGACTGCTCTCTCAAAAAGTGGGTCTGCTCTAGAAAGCAGTCACAGGGACTACTTTCTGGGATTGCTTTGTTCAGCCAAGCGTGAATGAATCACGTGATGTTATGACTGACAAGGAAGTCCATCTATCTAACCAATCATTTACAAATTAAAAATACGTGTACCCGTAAGTGGAAAGCAGTTTTTGCTAGTTTAATATAGACGATAAGTGAATAAATCATTTAGGCGACCTTAAACACATTTATTTCAATAACCCAGTCAAGAAATAAATATAATTATGCTACATAATTTTCAGAACCCAAGATACACTTCACATGTATGAAATATTAAAATAAATAAATAATGAATAACAACAAAATTGCCTGACAGAACATGGACGTCAATTGATTTTACGTTGTGAAATCGTGGTTATCAGACTTATAAACTCTGCATGTATCTTTTTTCACTCGTATTCATAAACTATCATTTTGTTATAAATTCTTGAAAAAGTGTCACACAAGTATTTTGAATATGTGCTGTTTTCATTTATAATGTATTGTTTTTTCTCTTTAATTACATTGTAAGTCATTTATCTTCGATTTCGACTACCGTATTGACGCGTTCTAGCGATTATCGACAATGTTTACTGATAATCTCACTGTCAGCTTAGCTCCTCCCACTAGTTATTTTAACCCCGCCTACTGGGACCGCTGGGACTGCTTTTCGGTTTGTTTACTGGGACTGCTAAGCAGTCCCAGAAAGCAGTTCCCGGAACTGCTCTGGGACTGCTTTCTGTCAGGTTTGTACTGTAAGTTTAATTGGTGCATCGTGACCTACGTTTTGGCTAAAAGTAGGTCAAATAGTTTCCTGGACCTTTTCTCATCACGGTTAAAGATATTGCACTGACATTTTGTCACAACCTCCCTCTCAGAAAAGTACATAGACAGTTTTATAAAACGTGTCAGCTGGATTGGTGCTCCATAACCTATTTTATGGCTTTTCCATTCAGTGTGTGTTCGATATCGATTCGGAGTGCATGGTGTGCTTACAGGTTGAATTTCGCTGTCCGACGGGCGTATGATGTACTGTTTGCAGTACTTTGTAATTTTATACTATTTAATCTGGAAACAACGTATTATCCACAGTATTCATATCAAGATATAGGGCAGGTATGGCCGAAGGCCAGGAGATGCTTATTCCTCCTAGGCACCTAATCCCACTTCTAATATGTCCAGGGATTCGTGTTTGCCCATGTCTTAATTTTGGCCCTACACTTGTTGAGATTTTCTAAATTTAGACTTCGACTATGAGTATGAATAACCAAGGGTTAGTTACACAATTTAAAAGAGAAAGATAGGCCCACGGGCCTTAACGGTCACCTCAGTATCATAGCCCATACAGGGAGTCTCATATTTCCAAATAGGCCTCAATATGGTGTCGTGTGCACATACATGTATTTAAAATCGTTCAAAATACATACAATTCCTATTCATTACATAAGCAGGAAAATGGAAGTTTGAAGCATTTAAATCATTTTAACATTTCCTAATTTTTGTTATACATTTTCGTTATGTGGTCATAGGGCCCTGCCAAAGGGTCCGACCCCCTGACCATGAATTTCACAATTAAGGTAGAAAGCTTCATAGGTATCATAATCATACATTTAAGTTTTTTTCAAGATATACATTGGAGTAGAGAAGACAATTTTCTAACCTTTTACTACATGGTCATATTGGCCCTGCCCGAGGGACTGAACCCCCGACCCAGGAGTCATCAATTTTACAATTTAGATAGAGCTTCATGGACATCATAATCATGCATTTGGTTTTTTCTCAAATATGTAAGGGAGTATAGAAGATTAAAAAAAAAAGATTTTCGTCAGATTTAGTACATTTTTACTAATCCCCTGGGAATCCGAGTTAGAATAGGTCATCGGTACTCCTTGCTTGTCGTAAGAGGCGACTAAATGGGGCGGTCCTTCCGACGAGACCGGAAAATCCGATGCCCAGTGTCACAGCAAGTGTGACACAATAAAGATCCCTCCCTGCTTAAAGGCCGTAAGCACCGAGCATAGGCCTAAATTTTGCAGCCCTTCACCGTCAATGTTGACATCTCCACATGAGTGAAAAAGGTTAAACAATATACAATCAATTACTTTCACTATACTGCCATGTTGGCCCCGCTCTAAGGCTTGAACTCCTGACCCTGGAGCTATGAATTTCACAACTAAAGTAGAGAGCATTATGGGCATCATAATCATGCATTCAGTTATTCTCAGATATATATATGTGAGTAGAGAGGATTTTCTAAGATTTAATACATTTTCATTATATGGCCATATTGGTCCCGCCTTAGGGCCTGAAACCCTGACCCAGGGACCATTGATTTTACAATTGTGATAGAGGGTTTCATGGACATCATAACCATGCATTTATTTTTTCTCCCACATTAATGGGAGTAGAGAAGATTTTTGAAAATATGGCTTTTTAAGCATTTTTGGGCCCACCCATGAGGCCCCAGTGTGTGGTAAGATTATAGATTTCACAATATATATTCCTCTTATCCTAGAGATGCTTTGATCCAAAGGTGGCAGCACTTGGCTTTGTGGTTTTCAAATTGTTACCGGACGACGGGCAAAGACCAAAGACAAAACTTTATTTTGGAGGGAAAGTTTAAATCTTCAAAGTCATGTACTTACTGACTATGAAGTAAAATAAAACAAATACATAATTTCTGACAAAATTCCTTCTCCTGAAACCATATCAAACTTTTACTGTAAATATACCCACTGTTTCATTGGGAAAATTAAATTCCACAAACACCATGTGTTTATGGTATAGATGGCTAAATATTCTGAAGACATAATTTTAAATTGAATAACTTATATTTGATTTAAAAGATCTGCTGCCTATCTGAATCATGGAACAAAACTTGGACGTGGACGAGATCTGGCGAGCATTGAAGCCTTGGGGCCGCTACCAAGTTAAACAGATGTGTTTCATGTGGGCCGCTATGATCCCTTGCTCTATCCATCTTCTGGCAATTGTCTTCATAGGTGAGCAAGAAGATAAATTGAAGACTAGACTTTTTGACATAAATAGTTGCTTCTTCAACAAAAATGGAAAATGGAAATATTCATATCTAGTGATCAGTCATCGAAAACATTACTTTGATAAAAACTACTCTGATTCCACGCACAAGTACACTGAAGTTGAAATATGCTGGAGTTCCTAATTGACAATATCTTCTTGGTCTTTGGTTATCAGGTCTTCCAACAGTCTGTTGGAATTCCCATGGGCACGAATTGTGCTCCTTTGTTAGCTGATCTGATTTTATATTGTTATAAAGCAGAATTTATTAAAAACTTCTACGTGAGAAGAAAAAATCCCTTGCTGTGGGCTTCATTGCGACATTTAGATATATCGACGACGTTATATCTGTTAACAATAATGATTTTCATTCATATGTCGATTCGATATATCCCTGTGAACTCGAAATAAAAGACACCACAGAGTCGTCCACTTCTGCTTCATACTTAGATGTTGTATTTAAAAAAAGATATTAACGACAAACTAACAGCTCAACTTTATGATAAACGGGGTGATTTCAGCTTCTCCATCGTCAACTTCCCATATTCATGTAGCATTATTCCATTATCACCTGCATATGGTGTTTATATTTCTCAACTGATTCGATACGCAAGAGCTTGCTCTGCGTATAATCAGTTTTTAAATCGAGATATGATACTGACAAACAAGTTGATGGTGCAGGGGTTTCAACAGTCTCTTTTAAAGTCAGCATTTCGCAAATTCTATGGTCGTTATAACGATCTAGTTTGACAATGAAAGGTGAAGATAAAGAACAGTGATCAATCTCATAACTCCTATAAGCAATACAAAATAGATAGTTTGGCAAACACGGACCCCTGGACACACCAGAGGTGGGATCGGGTGCCTAGGAGGAGTAAGCACCCCCTGTCGACCGGTCACACCCGCCGTGAGCCCTATATCCTGATCAGGTAAACGGAGTTATCCGTAGTTAAAATCAGTGTGCCAAGAATGGCCTAACAATCGATATGAAACATGTCAGACAGCATTTGACCCAATGATAGGTTGTATTGACGAACTACATCGTTATAACGACCATAGAATTTGCGAAATGCTGACTTCAATCGAGACTGTCGAAACCACTGTACCATTAACTTGTTTGTCAGTAGCTTGCCTCGATTTAAAACCTGACCATACGCAGAACAAGCTCTTGCGTATCGAATCAGTTGAAAGATATGAACACCATATGTAGGTGATGATGGAATGTTGCTACATAAATATGAGAAGTTGACGATGGAAAAGCTGAAATCATCCCGTTTTCATACAGTTGAGATATCAGTTTGCCGTTAATGTCTACTTTCAATAAAATATCTAAGTATGAAGCAGAAGTGGACGACTCTGTGGTGTCTTTTATTTCGAGCTCACAGGGATATATCGAATCGACATATGAATGAAAGTTATCATTGTTGATAAATAAAACGTCGTCGATATATCTAAAAGTCGAATTGAAGGTCATAGCAAGAGATTTCTTCTCGCGTATACGTTTTTGAATAAAATCGGCTTCATATGAATATAAGAACAGGTCAGCTAACAAAGGAGCAAAATTCGTGCCCATGGGAAT
The DNA here is from genome assembly GCF_947568905.1 of Ostrea edulis. Lineage (NCBI taxonomy): Eukaryota > Metazoa > Mollusca > Bivalvia > Ostreida > Ostreidae > Ostrea > Ostrea edulis. The sequence goes on along the minus strand of NC_079168.1, from coordinate 89,075,454 downwards.
TCCAACAGACTGTTGGAAGACCTGATCACCAAAGACCACGAAGATATTGTCAATTGTCAATGACGAACTCTATCATATTTTTTATTTCAACTTCGGAGTACTTGTGCATGGAATCAGAGTGGTGTTTAACAAAGTCAGATTTTGGATGACTGATCACTAGATATGAATATTTCCCTTTTCCAATTTTGTTGAAGAAGCAACTATGATTTCAAAAAATCTAGTCTTTAATTTATCGTGAGAAATGGTCGTGTATAGTGTTAAAAAGTCATAGGTTTTGATGTTATTGATTTGGGAAAAGTTTTGCGATTTCAAGTTTACTAAAAGTTTTTTAGAATCCACATTTGATTAACACCACTTCTGGCATATGTAGTCGCAGAGTAAGTTTGAAGTTTCTCCTTCACAGCTGTTAATATTTCCGTGAGGAGCAAAGATAGGGGGTTGGTAGAGCACTTACTGGATCCAGCAATGTATCTTTGTTTGTAAGGGTTTTTATGTAGTTTAGGAATCCAGTATAGGTACGGTAACTCATATTCATTCGACCCATTGACTGGGATATTAAATGTGTCTAAAACTGAAGCATGGTTTTGAAGAATTTCCTGTTTTGAGAGTGCAGTTGGAGTATAAGCACGATTACCAAAAGTGGAATTAATGCCAAGTTCGCTTAAAATACAGTTGTAATAATGAGCCTTGCAAACAAAGACAACGTTATTACTAGCTTTGTCAGCTGGAACCAAAACATATTCCTCATGTAAACTATTTAATTCTTTTATCACTTCTGCTTTACTAAACACAGAAGGATATATGGTACGTACTTTTGTTTTTTTAACCCATTCTGACAATGTATCAAGTTCTTCTTTTTAATATTTAGCCCATCGTCTCGCATAATCTTCGACAGAATTCATAACATAGATGAAGTTCTGTCGCCAATTGAAAGACCGAGGTTCTCTGCATTTAGGCCCTTTTAGAATAAGTGATTCGAGGTCCCATTTTCAACTATATCAACATCACCAGTAATGACATGTCCAGCTGGACCATAGTTGAAACAAACTTAACTGTACGTGACTTGTCATGTTTACAGTACTGTTGATGAAATAAACTGGAACCGACGGTGTGACGTCATAAATTAAACCCTTCAATGACCGCTCTCTTAGCGGCGGGTAATTCAAAATTTACGATAGATTGATATTGATTTAATCGTTAAACAAAGATTGTTGTTGTTAATGACTGTCATTTACGATATCAAAGTAATACTTTATTCATAAAAGCAGCAATGTGATTAGGGTTGCCTTCCCTTTTAAGCAAAATGAGTTTTTGACAACTCTGAATTTACAGGATTTCAACCTGAGTTTCAATGTGCCGATATATCACTACCAGAGAATGACACGTGGAATGCATCGGTATATCACGTGACATATGATGCGTGTTCAGTGACGATATATTCTAACCAATCAAATTCTTCAAGCACCACCACTTCATGTCCCAATGGTTACAAATATGATGAACACGATGAAATATCTTTCGTAACTGAGGTAAGCTTTAATATATTTTCACATACACGTATATATTCATATTTGATAATAATTTTCTTTGGATGAAAATAATTATTCCCCAATTATGTAAGATTCCGACGACTGGGATGTTTACGAATCTTTCTTGTAAAATGATAAACTAAGTCCTGGTAACCACTGTAGATAAAGATGTGCATTTGCATCTTCAGTGGGGATTTCTCTGTGGCGAGTCGACAAAGGTTGATATTGCACAATCTCTCATGCTCCTGGGACAAGGACTGGGTGGATTTTTGTGCACCGGTCTCTCTGATAAATTCGGGAGGAAAAGGGTCCACATCGCTTCCCATATCGCCATCTTCATTCTGTGTTTGACCACATCTTTCATCCCATCGTACGTGGGATTTGTCATCCTCAGATTCTTCACAGGAGTCGTTGTTGAGGTATTTTATAAATCCGTTTTCCATTTATCAGTATAATTTACATTTAACAATCTTCTCTGGTTATCATTTTATGTAATAATTGCACTTCATATACATCCCGATACCTCTCTATAAAGTTACACTGTAACATCTAGAGTAATATAAAACAATAGACACTGCAGAATTCATTTCTTCAAAATTTTCATTCAATCTATCAGAAAATATTTACTTTGGACACTTGTGTCAGTTAAATTGTATGTTTCATGGTTTCCTTTTTCTGTAAACCTGTACATGTATATTTGAATGAATTGTAAAATCACGTTTTTTGCAGTTTGTACAGACTGATCTAAACCTTCTAATTCATTTTCACATTCACTACACCTTCGTCCAATTTTACTTTTCCTATCAAGCAGGTTTGAATAAAGGGTAATTGGCTAAATTATTAGTAAATAGAGAAATAGGGTAGGACCGTACAAAACGTGCTCAAGAGCTTCTTAGTTAGAAAGGACAAAACTTCTGATTCCTTCATTGTCAAAAATTTGTTTTACCTCCTGAGAAATTTTCACTCATATTGAGACGTCACCAGTGATAGGTGAAGTACCATAAATTTACCCTATGCTTAGCGCTTACGGTCGTAGCAGTGAGGGTCTATAACGTGTCACAATGCCTACCGCGACAAGGGACCTTTTAAGGTCATGTCCGAAAGACCCGTGATTTTCGCTTATAAATGCCAATCGTTTGGCGAAGGAGCAAACACTACCTTTGTTTATGTGTTGGGTTTGATGCGGCCTTGGCACAAACTGGGTTCAAACTCACGACTTAACCGGTTACAAAGCGAACGTTCTACCACTGAGCTACCACCGCGACCGGTGATTATTAAATGTTACATTATTAAATGTAGATACATAATTGCTGAAGGCATGATATCCAGGACTGCGAGAGGATAGGATGCACAATTTTTGTTTACAAAGAAATTAGCCTTTAATATCCATGTGGCAGTAGATGCAACGTTTACAAGATTATAACTAAATTAAAAATTCACAACATGAACGGAATCACATTTACATGAGAATAAAACAACTCTTCTGTTTTGTTATTTTATAATTTGATGACTTTTGGCTGCTATTCATCCTGTGCTGAGTGTGATTAAAATTAAAATCATATTTGCTCTATACCTGATTAGGGACTGTTGTTGTCCAGTGTTACCCAGTATGTGGAGACACTTCCGGAGGAGTGGCGATTCTGCGCAGAAGTGATGGGTTTAGTTTGGTGGACCACGGGTATCGTGCTTCTGACGCCCTTAGCCTTACTTATGCAGAACTACTCTTGGAGATACTTACAGCTTCTTTTGTCTTTGTTGTCTGTGTATAGCCTTGCAGAATACTGGTAACGTATCATAGTACCTTATAACGGTTTCTAGTGGTGTGATATTTTCGCATACTTGGCTATAAATTCAAAATTCTGAAAAATATTAATCACCTAAAAATTAAAGCCCATTTATATAGGAAATATCAATTATGTCGCCAAATTTCCAATCGTCCAAATTATTGACACATTTAGTTTCTTTAAATGCATCAAATTTTACACCTACAATAGCACCTGCTGATTAGTATTAAGAATAATGTATTAAGAAATTCTGATTAATTTTCGTAAACAATTCGCTAGTACGTGAATGAACAAATTAAGATAACAGTGATCAATCTCATAGATCCTATCAAGAATATAAAATTAAGATAAGGACCACTGGATATACCAGAGATGGGATCAAGTGGAGTAAAAAAAAAAACCACTTGACCAGTCACACCTGTCGTGATCCCTATATCTTGATTTGGTAGTGAAAATCGATATGTAAAGAACGGCATAACAAATTGATATATCACTATAAGTTTGATACCTCTGGTATAGCCAAGAGTCCGTGTTTGCCCAACTCTCTATTTTGTATTGCTAATAGGAGTTTTGAAATTGATGACTGTTCGTTATTTTCACCTTTCTTATAGGTGTTTTGATCACCCTTGCAACAATATTGCCTTCCTTCAATTTGCCAACTAGTCAGTGCATTGCTATCCAAGACACTAATTTTAGTTATTTACCTCTTTTTTCTTTTTTTTTTTTACCTCTTATATTACTAACATATACCTCGTTGCTAGATACACTATATGTATATACTAATCTATGACAATCTCAATATATGTACTATGATTTATGAATTCTCTTGCAGGCTATTTGATGAATCCTTAAGATGGCTTATGGCAAATGGTCGTTTGGAAGAGGCAGAGAGAGTAGTTCGAAAGGCTGCAAAAATGAACAAAAAGACATTTGATACAGTCATTAGTGACGTCAAAAAGAAAATGGCAGCATTGGAAACACTGGACGGTGGTCAAGAGAAAACTGAAATCCCATTTACAGAGCCAGATGTGGTCATTGTTGCTTACAATCCGAGGAATACGGACGTGAAAAAATACTCAATGTTAACCATTTTGAAAGATCGAATGGTTCTGACTAATTCTGTCATCATCTGGTTCATTTGGTAACGTATCACAATCCCTGGAACCAAAAGTGTATACTTAGTTCAAAAGACTGAATTCTTTGGAAAAAAATACACTACATAGCAAAAAACGTTAATGATAGCAAGGTAATAATTATAAATGTTTCTGTAAGCGATTCGCAATGGATAATTATCAATGACAACTTCTTCTCATTGACTGAAATACGATGCTGAGAGAATGTCCAAAACAAATTACACAAAGACAGGCATGCATGTACATGACTAGTAATGAACCAGGAGAAATGATTTAACAGTTGGAAATGTAAAGTTAATAAATCAACCAATGTGTAACTACAATGCTGTATTAAGTTAACGGTTGATACGCATGCCTACTAACTGTCTCAATCAGAAGTTGAAAGTAATATCATTATCTGGTGATATTCAACTTCAGAATGACGAATGAAAGACACAACTTTTTCGTATCCAATATTTTGCTACCATGTAATAGAGTTGGTATTTTGTTTTCTTTAGGGTGACGAACAGCCTCACGTATTACGGACTGAACCTAATCTCCACTACTTTGTATGGGAACCGCTTCCTCAACTTTTTCTTTCTTGGTGCTATTGAATACTTGTCCGCTCTTGCCGAATTTTCTCTGTTAAACAGGTCAGTGTACTGGAATCTTATATTCAATGATATCAGCCATCTCATGTCAACTCGAACACTGTTATAACTTTATTCACGTTTAATCAGCAGATAAAGTCGAGTGAAATAATAACTGAATTGGGTTCAAACCTTCAAGAAACTAAAACACTACTAGTACAGTTATAGCATACGGAAAACAGACGAGGTCTTGCCAATCACCTTTGTTGCATTATTATATAATTTGGTGAACATACAGCTTTAGAAATACTTAAAAAATCGATGTCCTTGTCAATTGCTCCTGCTTTTTCCACAGAATTGGTCGAAGAAAAACTCTTTTCTTTCTTCTTGGGACTGCGGGAGTGTCCCTTCTAGTAGCCACTATAATGTCCATGTTCATAGGTAAGCACTGCATGGGTATCCAATGCCAAAGTTACAGACCTCTGGTCAGCATGCTACCTCAGAAATATCCCTCCTCCCAGCTCGATTGTCAAAATTTTATAGTTCTGTTTAATTTCATGTCAAAAATTATCAAATGATATAATCATTTCATGAACATTCTCCATAGTCACGATTTCCCCTGCTTTCTTCAATTACATTTAACATACGCTCATATTGTAAAAGAATCTTCTAGTATATCATCCGTGTGTCTGTCTGTCTGTAACACTTTCTTGACATTGGAACTTCTCTTTATATTATATGTGATTTTTTTTCTAGCATGAACTTTTACATCTCTCAACTGATTCGATACGCAAGAGCTTGTTCTGCGTACGGTCAGTTTTTAAATCGAAGCAGGCTACTGACAAACAAGTTGATGGTGCAGGGGTTTCAATATTCTCGTTTAAAATCAGCATTTTGCAAATGCTATGGTCGTTATAACGATCTAGTTTGCCAATACAATCTATAATTGGGTCAAATGCTGTCTAACGTGTTTCATGTCGATTGTTAAGCCGCTCTTGGCACACTGATTTTGACTACAGATAACTCCGTTTACCTGATCACGATGCAGGGCTCACGGCGAGTGTGACCGGTCGACAGGGGATGCTTACTCCTCCTAGGCACCTGATCCTCAAGTTCTTTAGTCAAGGGCAAAGGATTGATTTCAACTTTGTGGTATAAAATCTGCCAATTTTGACTGTAAGTGTGTAACGTCTTTCGAACGCAGGAATTAACCTATATTATCTTGGGACAAATACAATAACAAGTTTCTACACATTCTCCTTCAATGATGAAAGTTACAAATGCATACACTAAGAGCAGCTTCATGATTTATAATGTTAGCCTTATGTATTATTCCATGATAATTATAAATGTTTAGCGGTAAACCATAGGTGTCTACGCGACAAACATCAGGGAACGGGTATTGTCGTCCTATTGACTATTTCTTGCATATGAAATAAATCAAACACCAAAAATCTTTTCTGTTTGGTGTGCGGTGTTTTATCCCTAACTGGAATTTTAAATGCTACTCTCACAATGTTTTATATGTGTTTTTATTTAACGTGACAATGCATTTCCTTGCAGGTGATAACTCTGCATTAGGTCATCTTTCCACGTTCTTGGTTTTGGTAGGAAAGTTTGGAATCACGGGATCGTTCAGTTCCGTCTTTTTGTACACATCTGAACTGTATCCCACTAATCTGAGGTATGTTTACAGTGAATCTCTCGAATCTTTGAAAACAATATTGAAATATGATTCACCATGCATTTAGTACGGCTCTAACAAATTCAAGCCTGATTCTTCAGGTGTGTAGTAGAGCTTGGACAAATAGAAATCTGATTCACCAAGCTTTGTTTGAATGTTGTTTTATGTCTCATTCGGGAATTTGTCACTTACGTACAAAAACATTAGGTCAAGTGCCACAAAGTTTGGTCTATGCATTGGTGCTCAAGGGTCACATCCAAGAGATCTGTGACTTTTATTTGTAATACTGGGAGCTTGACAAAGGAACGGTCACTATCTATGTTAATCGTCTGATGAATGACGCAGCATGCGTATTGAGAATCGTCTGACGAATGACGCAGCAAGCGTATTGAGAACCGTCTGATAAATGACGCAGTACGCGAATTGAGAATCGTCTGATAAATGACGCAGCATGCGTATTGAGAATCGTCTAACGAATGACGCAGTACGCGCATTGAGAATCGTCTGATAAATGACGCAGCATGCGTATTGAGAATCGTCTAACGAATGACGCAGTACGCGCATTGAGAATCGTCTGATAAATGACGCAGCATGCGTATTGAGAATCGTCTGATGAATGACGCAGTACGCGCATTGAGAATCGTCTGATAAATGACGCAGGATGCGTATTGAAAATCGTCTGATGAATGACGCAGGATGGTATTGAGAATCGAACCTGGACCTCCCTGTTCTGTTTGATTCACCATACATTTCTGTACATTTAGTAAGGTCCATTCCTCACGACAAATTAAAGATTAGACTTTTTGACATCATAGACAGTTGCTTCTTCAACAAAAACGGAAAACGGAAATATTCATATCTAGTGATCACTCATTCAAAAACTTACTTTGTTAAACACCACTCTGATTCCACGCACAAGTACTCTGAAGTTGAAATAAAAAATATGCTAGAGTTCCTCATTGACAATATCTTCGTGGTCTTTGGTGATCAGGTCTTCCAACAGTCTGTTGGAATTCCCATGGGTACGAATTCTGCTTCTTTGTTAGCTGACCTGTTTTTATATTCATATGAAGCAGAGGTTATTCAAAAACGTCTACGTGAGAAGAAAAAATCTCTCGCTATGACCTTCAATTCGACTTTTAGATATATCGATGACGTTTTCTCTATTAACAATGATAGCTTTCATTCATATGTCGATTTGATATATCCCTGTGAGCTCGAAATAAAGGACACCACAGAGTCGTCCACTTCTGCTTCATACTTAGATATTTTATTGAAAGTAGACATTAACGGCAAACTGACATCTCAACTGTATGACAAACGGGATGATTTCAGCTTCTCCATCGTCAACTTCCCATATTTGTGTAGCAATATTCCATTATCACCTGGATATGGTGTTTATATATCTCAACTGATTCGATATGCAAGAGCTTGTTCTGTGTATAGTCAGTTTTTAAATCGAGGTAAGCTACTGACAAACAAGTTGATGGTACAGGAATTTCAACAGTCTCTCGATTGAAGTCAGCATTTCGCAAATTCTATGGTCGTTATAACGATGTAGTTCGTCAATACAACCTCGCATTGGGTCAAATGCTGTCTGACGTGTTTAATACCGATTGTTAAGCCGTTCTTGGCACACTGATTTTTACTGCGGATAACTCCGTTTACCTGATCAGGTTATAAGGCTCACGGCGGGTGTGACCGGTCAACAGGGGATGCTTACTCTTCCTAGGCACCTGATCCCACCTCTGGTGTGTCCAGGGGTCCGTGTTTGCCCAACTATCTATTTTGTATTGCTTATAGGAGTTATGAGATTGATCACTGTTTGTTATCTTCACCTTGCATTAATTTGATTCACCATACATTTAGTAAGGTTCAGATTGATTTGATTCACCATACATTTAGTAAGGTTCAGATTGATTTGATTCACCATACATTTAGTAAGGTTCAGATTGATTTGATTCACCATACATTTAGTAAGGTTCAGATTGATTTGATTCACCATACATTTAGTAAGGTTCAGGTTGATTTGATTCACCATAATTGAGTAACGCTCAAACAGATTTATCGTATTCACTATAAAGAGAAATCTTTATATTTATAACTCAAAGAGATTAATCTGGTTCACCATACATTTAGTAAGTCTCAAACAGAGTGGTTTAACTCATAATGCGTTTAGTAAGGCTAGAACTGATTGAAATCTGACTCATTATGCGATTAGTATTAAACAACATTACAGTAAGAATGTGACTATTTTAAATGTTTCCTACATTTTACAGGAATGCTGGATACGGGTACGCCTCTGTTTTTGCCAGAATTGGTGGGGTATTGGCTCCGTTCTCTAGTACTTTTGTAAGTGTTAACATTGAGACCCAAGGCGTAACATTGCTTTACGTATCTATCGTGATTTTTCTAGTAGTGATTGTTAAGGCCGCCTTCGATTGACATATAGGCATTGAAAAAGTTGGGGGTGTAACATAAGACACGAGAGTTTGTAGCTGCTATATTACTGAAAATACGAGTATTTGAAAACAAACATCGTTCCATTTACTTTACTTTGGCAAAAGAGAAGAAAGAAAAGTTATTTTTGTTTAATTATATCTGCCAGCAGTAAAGTGAGAGTAAGAATTTTTATATTGTATCAAATGTACAATTGATTTTAATGCACCAAATTAATGATAAAAAGAAATTGAAATATTTCCTCTGTAATTTGAGCATGGGTTAATTTAATTGTACACGAACATTGCGTCCATCTCTCCTTCCTCCCGTCCATTTCTCTTCTTTCTTTCTTTTGTCCTTGGACATCTCAGTTCTGTCCATCTCTGAGTGTCTTCTCCTTTGTTGTCTCCCCATACCCTCTTTGTCCAACTTCCTTGTGAGCTGTCCGCCCAACACGGATCTATAAAAACCAAAACAAATTATGCCACCTGTAATTCAATATAGTTACCTTCCTCAAATAAATGAAAACTCCACACAATTGATTTTTTAAATCGGTTTTTGTCATCTTCACTTTTCATTTAAACTTGAATTTCAATTTCAATTGAATATTCCAAAATTAAAAAAATAATCATATTTCTAGGTATCATTTAAAAATGCTTTTAAATTGTGTATTTTTAAAAGAATTTAGTGAAAAATATAAACAAAAACTGGAATTTCTGTATTCTAATATAATAAACCATTAATGACTTTGTAGTACAATTACGTATCGTGGGGACCCGGTGTGGTATTCAGTGTGATGTGTTTCATATCCGCCCTATTGATCTCCTACTTACCGGAAACACGTGGTCGAGAACTTCCGACGACCATAGAAGAATTGAGAGCTTGGTACAAAACACACAGCGGATTCCGCAGACCGAGGTCAGCGCCAAAAGAAGTCAATGACAAGACATGATACTAAACCAACAATGTAACTCGTGAAATAAAATAAATCACAGGAACAATTTTAAGTTCTTTGTAGTTGTGAATTTTTATGGACTGCGAAGACGTCAAACATATTCTGCAAATACGCTGTTTAATTGATTACAAATCATTGATAGTAAACCGGGAACAATCCATTTCATTGCCAACGTATATTATTTATATATATATTTATTTCCCCTGTACAAAATAAAAACGTCCCATATTCATGGAGAAATTAAACCTACATATCAGAAAAATCCCTAGATCTAGTTGTCTTTCTTTGTTTCTTTCCATTATGTATATTTGTACATCACGACCGACATACGTACATTTGGGAACACGGAATATACATTAAGTATGCAGTTTAAGACTCCACGAAGTTTGTCCTTGTAAGGATGCCATCTTTACCAACCTTTCACCTTGACCTAAAATTTCTACATGTATGACTAAGTGATTGATTGCAATATCTGAACTGAAACAGTTTACCTTATCCGTCTAAATTATTCACATTTTATTGTTGGTTGGTATTTGTAAAAAAAAAAATCCTGGTCACATTTTGACAAAGCATGTTCTAGTGTCTAAAACAGACAGTGCCCACGCATCCAGTCGTGGGACCTAGGTGAATATCGTGAGGGAAAATCGTGCGTGTGGTTATATCGTATATATGAATCTTGAATTGATTTTGACTTTACATGCAGCATGCGAAGAGCACCTACATGTATATGTACTTTGACACATTCACGAAACATGTAAATGCTTTCTTAGATTAGGCTTAAACTGCCTGAGTATATTCAATTTAATGATAAATATGAAACTATAAACAGCCACATACTATCAAAGAGGAAAATTATCAAATATGATAGTAATGATATATAAAAACACATGAGATATCTCGCTTGATATTAATTAAAGCATGCAATTCCAAGTGCCATTTACCCCCACCCCAAATATTTCGATTTTCATTTGCATGCCTACATATACAGGTAGGAAAAAAAAAAATTGAAAGTATATTGCATTGCGATTGTAATACCCTCACATAAACGCAACTCTTGCTGGGAAAGAAAAATCCCGCATACATTTCAAAGGAATACAACACAGAGGCTTGTTTCTGTAAGTTTGTATGTTGACGGTCAACATTCAGTATCTCATCATTGAATCAGATTTTCAGTTAGTTTTATACATTGCAGCACTTTTGAATGCTTGAAAACAAAAGAAATAATCGGAAAAAGGGATATATTGCAAGATGAAAGGACGTGTAATAAAAATACCTTGAGTAATGTTTTAATGGAACTATTTCTTCTTTCAAATATTCCGAAATTACTTCAATGGAGAGGAAACGTACGTTTTATGCAGACATATTGCCAGACCTTTATACACTGAAACAGCGGCACTATTTCATATCAAATTTCCCGAAAAAATTATCATTGATCTCTGATGTCACAACGTTTACTGAAGAAAACAATGACCGCATATATAAAGAATTTATCGGAGAATAACTCTCGAGGTCGATCGATTGATTGTATATTGTTTAACGTCCCTCTGGAGAATATTTCACTCATATGGAGACGTCCCCATTGCCGGTGAAGAGCTGTAAAACTTAGGCCTATGCTCGGCGCTTATGGCCATTGAGCAAGGAGGGATCTTTATTGTGCCACACCTGCTGTGACACAGGGCCTCGGTTTTTGCGGTCTCATCCGAAGGGCCGTCCCATTTAGTCGCCTCTTACGACAAGCAAGGGGTAATGAAGACCTATTCTAACCCGGATCCCCACGGGATCTCCCGAGGTCGAGAGTTTTACTTGAAAATAAAAACCGTCTCCCACAGCAATATCTCGAGGCCAAGGGGTTATTCTTAAACAATTCCAACAACGAGAAAATCATTTCTATTCTACTACGGTAAGTTGTGTTGCACATGCAAATTACTGATCCCGCCTCTGGTATACCCATGGATCTGTGTTTGCACTACTCTTAAATTTGTATTCTTTGTAAGAGTTATGAGATTGATCACTAACCTTTTCATATTTAGAAGGTAATTTTGATGCAAAGCATCAAATCGGCCACTTAATTCTAAATATTCTAAAGTATTTCCAAAGAAACACACAAAACGTGTAATATGAAATATTTTATTTAAAATGGAAACAAAATTAAGAAACAATCTGAATATTCACTTATAACAAGAATAGATATGGGTTACCCCATATCCAAGATATTCGACTTTTAATTTACTTGAATTTTCACTATGCTCAGCTGATCTCTAAGAAAAGACTGCACTTGTTATGAAACTGGTGTATAGTCCTTCATGTTCGTAGCAAATACCGTCACCAGTCTTTTGTCACTAGCAAACAGTGCACACACCGGTGCTTGCAAGACATATGAAAAAATGGATAGATGGTACAAATACGATACACAGATATTTATGCTTTTTTGTCGAATGATAAAGAAGGAAATCAAGGAAGTTGGGGATTAGCAAATTTATTAAAATACAACAAAAAGGATAGCTTTAAAAATACTACATGAGAATGCGTATACCTATTAATACAACTTATTGGGGCACATACTTTGTGCAGGCTTAATTTTTGCTAAAAATGATCATTTTTATCACAAAATTTCCCTACCAAACCAGTCTTATTTCATCATTCTTCCCAAATTTTTCCTTTTATATCTGTATGGAAATTCAAAGCAAAGACATGAAAAAATTTAAATCTCTCGGAATAAATACAATTGTATTCTAATTTTTACCATGTAACAAATTAATGTGAACTTTAGAATGACAAAAACAACAAGGATTGATGTAATCTACACTTTCTCCAAATTTTGTGTATGGTATAACCTTAACAGCAAAGAAACCCTTAAAAAAATAAATAAACATGTATATGTCACACTGAATACATTGCAAATATCTTCAGACTAGTGACCTTCACCTTTTAATTGTGGTCCGAATCCAGGTGTTGAGTGTTGTATACGCATTCCGTCATTAAACAACGGGAAAACCCCACATAAATTAATGATTAACATTCTCTCTCAGAAGAAATTATATGATAATTAACGAACAATATTCATTAAAGTAATATAATTGTTGCAATAGTATAATCAATCGTGAAAAATTTTCAATCGAAGAATGACCTATATTTCGTGAAAAGACTGAGGAGGCAGCTAGCGTAGGAATATGAACACTTCTTATATACATTTCTGGGGGAAAAGTGATTTTTCTTAAAAACATTTGACTTTAATTTTGTTTTCTCCTACGTATTACATACACATCGATATTCTATACATTTGTTGTAATCCTGCATCTGCTGATCATGAATGGAACTATATTTTTTCAGAGCAATTGTGTGAAGACTACCTGAATCCAGTAATATATCTTGAAAAGATAGTATGCACTGATCGAATATATTAAAAAAGCCATTATGTATTTGTGTAAGAGCACTTCTATGAGTTTAAAAAATATAAATGCATGAATTATCGCTGTTTAGGTTTTAGTGTTGGATGTATTCTTTTAAAATTGCAGCAGAACTTAAGATGAATTATTTTAAAATCAGCAGGTTCGCCTCAAAAGATCTTAAACTTAAAAGTGCTACAACATGTATAACGAGGAAATTCAGAGAAAACATCATTATATATAAAACAAAATATAGACGGCACGCAAGTCTGTCTGTAGAAAAGATGCGCTATATATACAGAATTGGAACGTATGTCTTGATTCAAACATTTTTGAAAATGAGTTTAAAAGACGTATATTGACAAAAATTAGCCAAAATATTTCGAGTTTAAATCAAGCAATAAGGGATTTACAAATGTATATGATTTTTAGTGTTAAAATGGATGGGTATCGCATTTCAGAAAAACTGCCTCCGTGTAACAAAATAAATTTAGCATGAACATGTTCTTCGACTATACCTCTAAAATAATGTCGCTTTGAATTTTTGTTTCACAAGGGCATTTTTTGTTGCAAATTTCAAAAAATCGAAACTTCACTGATATTATTTTCAACTTCACCTGTACGTTAATTTTCCTCCCTTAATGTATGCTCTATTGAGCGGTTCATTGGGTAAGGTCGTCGACGTTTATATGTAAAGATGTTCCCCCATTTCTGTTCCCCCCCCTTTTTTTTTTAAATATAAAAACGACTGGGTTCGAATCCCTCACGAACACTATGTTTTTCATAATAGGTTTTCCATCTAGATTTTTGTTTCTTAATTGAAAAACGATTCTAGATTTTATAAATGTTTCATGTCAAGTCTCTGTTTATCACAATGTGCCGAGTTTGAAATAAGCTTCCAACATGGACACTGATTAGTTTGTGAATAAGACTCTCAACAAACACGCCGAATACAGCATGCAATACCTGTGTTTTAATTGTCAAGGTTGCTAATGAGAACTTCTATTCTTTTCTGGGTGAAAGTTGTTAACAAAGGCATGATGTCTTTCACGAAAAACCGTTGTGAACTTTGCAAAGCATTGGAAAAAAACCTTTAAGGCCAAACAAGGTAACTAACCGTTAAACAGTTTGAGTGGAGATGATATGTATTCCAGTAGAACATTGCTATGGTGAATCAATTTTTACAGGTGCATGTACTTCGAATTATGTTGAACTTTATCAATGCTTATTGAACTTCCCATATTTTGTTTTGTGGCCAGAGTCATTTACAGTTGCCAACTGTTGATTGTAGAAAATAATACATACGAGTATAAGAGCTTTTAGACTGTAGTATAGAATATTAAATACTTGATACACTCGTAACATGTAACCATATACATTGTATCCGATACTCAAAAAATAAAGAAAGTTTAATTTTCACGATTTCAAAAATCATGTTTAGACTACATGTAGGCCTATAATGTATTGACATACAATGTATTAGGTTTGTCCTTAGTACAGGGGAATCCTACAGGAATACACAATAAGAGTATAAATATGGATGAAGGTCAGTTCTATGTCACGAGTGCTGGCACGGAGCTCCGATTAGGTAAAATTCCCGCCTCGGTGCAACACCCTCTTTAGGAGACGGGGATGCAAGCATGTAGCGATATCAGGCCTCGACTGTGCGCCGTAAATCGAAGGTTTTTATAAGGGGTGGATCTGTAGCTCTCTGATTTTTTCCAGAGAACTAAACTTCTGCAGCTAGTTAGCATATTGAATTTAAAACAAGAACTGTTTTTAAAAACACGTGTGCCGCAATATGGAAAAGGGTCAACATAAGAAGAAGAGAGTCTGTAATGAAAGTGCAAAATATGGGTTATCTACTAGTCAGGTGCAACCACAATACTAAGTTTGATCTCCATCAGGCAAAGATTCTAAAGATAGTAGGCAGCAAGTGAATTGATTTATGAACTTGTGAGATTCAAAATGAGAAGGATTTATAATACCATAAGATATTTCGACGAGTCACCAAAATATGTAGTGCATTATACATATCTATCACTGGAAGTCATCTACGCTTCCGGCAGTAACAGTGTACCAAGATCGATGTCTACCATGCGAAGGAACCGCAAGATATTGAGCAGAAACGTTTTTCTAATATCCAGGGTAGTATCACCCTTGACTTTTAACCTTGTGACCTCAAAATCAATAGTGGTCATCTACTCCTTTTAAGATGTACAATGGTAGGTTAGAGTCCCGCTTATACATTGGCATCATCGAATTAAAGGTGTAACAGGAATTCAATATCAGTAAAACTGATGGATGCTCCCCGAAATACATCTAACCAATGAACTACTTAATATAAGGAATGACTCCCACAATAATCAATAACTGTTGCAATGAAGGTTTTTATTTCATATACAATATATAAGGTACATGTTGAGAGATGTTGATCTTTATAAAATGGTCTTGAGTGACCTTTGTCTGAAAGCCCTTTTTCCATAACTTATTAAATTAGTGCGATTTATATGATCAATACCGGTTCAAAAACTATTAAAATAAGGCACCTTTTCCTCGTATAAGGTATGATGAGTGACCTTGATCTTTCCAAATGACCTTGAAAGACCTTTGTCCAAAAGTTCTTGTCTCAAGGAACATAAATTTTTGATGAAAGGTTTAAGAGATGTTAACTCGGACGGACAGACATGACGGCGACTATATGATCCTCCGAAATTTAAAAATAGGCAGTGACTGCAAGGCATCAAGCACTCGGCAGTTAGAAGTGAAAGTCACCAGTCTTTCGGACACAACCTTAAAAACTGAGGTCATATGTCGCGACAGGCATTGAAACATTAAATAATCCTCACTGAACACTGATTTGGTGGCACTTCAAATACAGCTGATGATGTACATGTATCAATGAGTGAAAAAAAAACAAACTTTGAAAGGAGGTAAAACCCACAAAACCTTACCAGGGCCGTAACTGCCGATGAGGCAGACGAGGCAACTGCCTCGTCTGATTTTTTGGCAAAAAAGAAAATAAAATTATATAAATGTTATATTATAGGATATATGTTTAAAATGAAGACAAGCACCTTTGTCTTTGACACCATATTACGATTCTTTACATAGTACAAATGAAACACAAACATGATAAATTGGGATTTAAAAAGTGTCATTTTCAGTCGTAAAGTCAATCGGCGGCCCCCAATCCCCTGCCTCCCCTGATTTAGAACCCTACTTACGGCCCTGCTTACAATGTGAAATATCTAAGTGTGAATTATCTAAGTGTGAAATATCTAAGTGTGAATTATCTAAGTGTGAATTATCTAAGATTAAGGTAATATATGTTTTACTTACAATGGAAAGTGTGAAATATCTAAGATTAAGGTAATATATGTTTTACTTACAATGTAAAGTGTGAAATATCTAAGATTAAGGTAATATATGTTTTACTTAAATATTACTTTGTAGTGAAATATGATTTATTTGAAGATTTAAGGTATTTTGCTTTTCTTATATATTACTTTGTCGTCACTGAATTTGACTTTGAATGTTTGCCGCGGGTGGTATGGATTCTTATAGGACAGTTTTTGTTATGGATTTCTTTTACGTTTCTCGATAAACATACTTCACTGTTGTGGGTTTTCAGAAATATCAAATTAAGAATGTGAAATATTGCTATACGACTGCACGTGTTCAGTGATCGACGCCCCAGACAAAGCTTCGTGTAAGTTTGTATATTCAGCCGCATCTTTATAGCTTAAAAGTACATTTTGAAACCACATCATATCATTTATATATACAGACAAAGGAGCATTAAGTATGTTGCACCCGGTAATCTTAAGAAACTCTAAAAACAGGAAGGCATTCGTCATCGCCACCAAATGATAATATTAACTTATCGCTGTTCCACCCTGTCTGAAATCGCTCGCTTCTGTTTGCATATAGAAACATCACTAAGTATATTTATATCCCTTCATTTCCGCATCGTGTTAAGTTTGTTTGCATTCTTAATATCATTTCATATGTTCTGACAGAAGAAATGGCGTTTTAACTAAATCACGAAATGGTAAATTGTCTATTCCGGTTAACGGAGGATTTTAAAACAAACGATGCATTTAGTCGAGGAAAAAGGTCACATGATTTCCTGGGTAACTACAAAAGAATACGACCACCTCTGCATAATTCTTGCAACAGCGTGGTAATTCTAACTGTTATGCTTGTGGGTCTATTGCATCTAATACAACCTTCACGCGTACTGTAATCTAGCGCAGGAAGACTGGTATCAGGTAGTAACACTACCAGCGAACTGTTCGGTCCTCCTGCTTGTGGAGGGAGAACATCAATTACAGTGATTGTATTCCATCAATGTTTGAATGACTGTTATACATACCCTCCAGAATAAGGGGATATTGTAACTCGTCTGTGCGTGCTTATATTACGTAGGTATGCATTTATGAAAATATTAACAGCGTGGACACAATACAAGTGACAAGAGAAGCCGATTCATTCGGAGGGGAAATTCAAAGGTCAAGTCAAAAGTGATGTTTCACCTCTGGAGCCAACGTTGTTTGTTTGTTTTACATCCTGTTGAGAATTTTTCACACTTATTGAGACGTCACCAGCTGTAGGCAAATTACCACAAATTAAGACCTATGCTTACCATTCAGGGCCGTAGCATTCAGGGTTCTTTAACTCTCAAATCCGAGCGAATTAGAAAATTGCCATGGCGTGATTTTCCCCCCTCTAATTTCTCGAACTTTCCCGCCAAGTTTCCTTTGAATTTGATGAAATATTCAGAATGAAAATTCACAAAGCACGTAGCAATTAAGAGAAGGGACTGCCCTATTTTTTCCAATAACGTACTTTTTCTGTTAACATTACATGCTAAGTTATTTTAACATGGAAAGGAAAGTTTGATCTATCGGTTTTCCCCTTTTCTACATAGTAGTATTAAATTATAGTGGAACTATAAAATTTAAAGAACCAATACGGGACTTTCGAAACACGGATCCATTCTGACTTTTATCGCGCGTTGATCGTAATTTGTAGGGCATGTCACTTCCGGATTACAATACCGACCAAGTAAACAAGCATGGAATACTTCAATTGCTCTCAAATTCCCGCATTAAAATGCTATCTTTGAAAGAAAGAAATCACTATAACCATTATATAGGAAAATGCATTTGATTAAACTATGCGAGTTGGCGAGGGAAATAAATTTTGGGAATATTTTGAGGACATCGGTAAAAATTAACGCCTTGCATCCAATGATACTCGTCTAAATGCACATTTTCACATCAATCTAATTTACACTCAGGTACTTAGCACCAATAGTGACTTAGATCGTCATCGTAGAACAGCGCATAGCTCTTTACGGACCATATGCTAGTGAAACATCATTTGTATCGGTTATAATCACGTGACCGCTGCGTATAAACGTCAAGTCTAAACGGTCGTTCCGGCACATCACGAAAGTTCCGTATTAAATGAATTTCAGGCCTCTTTCTCCCCCTTCACGATTTAGGATTTGGAGCTTTTGGGTCTTGTTATATTTGTTTGTTTTTGCTTGTCAAAAATTTTCAGACAATAATTGTGAAGTCAACTTCACCTTGCCTCCCCCCTTTTTAAAAACAATGTTACATACCTGATTATATTTATATTATCATATGGTATCATTATGCTTTTGTTCCCAGGTGCCCGTTATTTATTATTGTTTCCCCCCCCCCCCCCCCCCCCCCCCAGATTACTCATGAAAGTTGTGGTATTAATTAATAGTGCCATTACTGATTTGGACAGAATTAAGCACCAAATACTGGATACGTCTATACCCCCCCCCCCCTTTCCCTTCAATTTAACGAGATGTATATTCTAAAAAGTGTTCTTCGTAAAATCGAATAAACTAAACTTTGTTATTGTAAGAGATATCATAATGATACAACATGTTAAAACTCAGCCCATAATCCCATGATAAAGATTTTGATACCGTAAGCTTAACAATTCCTTATTTGTTACTACTATTATATCTGAAGCTTGGGACCCCATCGGTAAGCACGCCCCCTACTTCCGGTGTAAGGGCAATAACTGCAAATATGAAGGCCATTGTTAATCAGTTTTCACTGATTTTCAGGGGAGCTAACTCTTCTATGCTTATTATTAGGGATTATCCCTACAATAACAAGAACCCTAACATATTTGGAGTTATTTCTATTTAGGGTCCCCATCCGGCTTTGCTACAATTTTATCTAATATGAAGAAAATTCACTGACAAATATTTTTCATGCCACTGTCTACACTAAATGAAAGAAATATGTGTATTGATTTTGGGACCAACAAAGTGTATGACTGTAAAATTCTATACATACTAGGTAGATCCTCAGTTTTAAACACTAAATGCTTATTTCTTCATAAAATGAATAAATTCATTAACTGATTTTATGCCTACATATACATGTATGTTTTCCCAAAATTTGGATGTGATTTTTATATACGCCCGTCTTTAGACGGGACATATTATGGTACCTCGATGTCTGTACGTCCGTCCGTTCTGACTTTTCTGTTTCTAATTTAAATACTCTGTCACTTGCTATGTAGCTTCTTTGTGGATCACTGTAGATGATGTTGCAAATTTAATCCATTTCGACCACTCTTGCAGGAGTTGTGTCCCTTTATTTGAAAATTATTGTTATATGGAGGGTACATTATTTGTCCGGTTAACTACTCCTATAATTTTTTAGTGAGGTCCATCTTATTTTACCTAGTATTTATATGGGTATGGAGGATGTGCAAGTGGCAAGGATTTTGATTTTCTTAAATTTTTGAGAAAATTACAGGTTGCTGAACCGTTTTAAGCCGGAAAATATTACTTAGAGAGTACATGATTTATATGGTGAACTCCTCCCACAGTTGTCAAGTGAGGACCCTCTTATTTTACAGAGGGTTTACATTGTATATGGGTATTGACTATTGAAGGTATGCATGTGGCAAAGATTTTGATTTTCTTCAATATTTCAGAAAATTATAGGTTGTTGAAATTAGTCCGTTTGAGGAATTATTACATGGTTTGTCTTCTTCCTTCCACAGTTGTCAAGTGAGGATCTTCTTATTTTACAGAGTATGGAAGATGTGGATTTTGATTTTCTTCAATTTTTGAGAAAATTACAGGTTGTTGGACTTACATATGTAGTCCGTTTTGAGGAAATATTATATTTAATAAAGGGCATGGTTTGTCCTTTTAACTCCTCTCACAGTTTAGAAGCTAGGACCTTTGTAAATAACTTGAAGATGTGCATAGTGCAAGGTTTCTAATTCTCAATATTTTTTTAAATTTCTTTGATGTTTTAAATATTTACAGGTTGTTGAACTTGGTCAAATTTTGGGAAATGTTTTACACACAGAACTCTTGGTTTGTCTATCTACCTCTTGTCACAGTTTTAAGCCAATACCCTTTATCCATACAATACAAAGAAATTATATCATAGCTTGATGATGGCTGATACTACCTGGAGCAAAATTCTACAAATTATGGCTTAAGAAAAACACCCTATGCATTTTCACGGGCGTATTGTGTTCCGTTTGCAGTACTATTGTTTGATAGTGTCATCGTAATATCTCTCTTTGGTTGTCAGTCAACAAAGTGTAACCGGCCATGATATACGATAGCCTAGTATCCGAGTGCAAGGCATCGGGTATACCTAGTAACTAATAAAGCCATGACATGGACTGTTGTCCTCAGTTCATTTGTGGCGTTGGCATTGTGACGTCAAGGATATGTATTGCTCAGTAAGGTTGGCTGGTTGCATAGCGATTAATATAACGCCCCCATCGAGAATATTTCACTCATATGGAGACCTCATCATTGCCGCTGAAGGGCTACAATATTTTGGCCTATGCTCGGCGCTTACGGCCTTTGAGCAGGGAGGGATCTTTAGCGTGCCACACCTGCTGTAACACGGGGCCTCTCTTTTTGCGGTCTCATCTAAAGGACCGCCCCCATTTCGTTGCCTTACACGACAAGCAAGGCCAGGGGTACTGAGGACCTATTCTAACCTGGATCCCTATGGGAGGTTGTGATGTCATTGTGAGTCGCTATCAAATGAACCACAACATACTCATGTAGTTTTTCATAGCAAAATCATATTAGAATAGAATGTAGGTATACAAGATTTGAAGCTAAAGATAAGACGTATCATTCCGACTCACACTTCTAAAATATAAGTTGGGTCAGCATAGACAGTTAAGGCTTATTTATATGTGAATATAATGAAAGTTTGCTATGTACAGCTGTGTCGCTGTGGGCACTCTGCTTTGCTTTGATGTTTGTATCCCCGCATGATGTAATTAAATGTGTGGATTATGTGAATTGTCCTTTAGTGCACTCGTGCCATCGGACTGTTATGCAATATATTATTTGATCTTATCCAACTTGAAAGGTACGTTGCATAAAGATAACGGTTTTCATTGGATTTCAATGTTAAATATGAAAGGAATATCCGAAATCCTCCTGTATAAGATTTCAGTAACATTGATGGAGCTTTTACTAAAATGATAATTTACATAATGACACGATTTCCACCCGGCCGCGACAGACGCAAGTCGTTAAAACAGGTAGTGGCAGTTTCATCGCCAAACGCTCGGCATCAGGTGTGAAAGTCACGGGTCCTTGGAGATGACCTGAAAAACGGATGTCCCGTGTCACAGTAGGTGTGGCACGCTAAAGAACCCTCACTGCTCAATGGCCGGAAGCGCCGAGCAACGACCTAAATTTGAAGCCCTTCAGCGGTCTTGGTGACGTCTCCATATGAGTGAAATATTCTCGTTAAACAAGATTCAATCAATAAATCCCGTATTTCAAGAGTGAAAGATCAAGGCCACTGAAAGACAGGGCTTGGAGGTCAGTTATGCGTGCAGGGATGATGCACAAAAATTTAAGATTCAGAGGACACGGTTATTTGAAAGCACTTTGGGGGGGGGGGGGGTGACTTTGGTAAATAAAAGTTTACTACATTAAAACTGATTTCTCCGAGCACTTGGAACCATACACTGTACAAAGCGATGACTACATAAACAAAGATGACGTGGACAGAGGGCAAGAATCTTCCGAGAAAAGATAAATAGT
>NC_079168.1:89017872-89047872 GCF_947568905.1 Ostrea edulis | reverse complement strand
GAAACAATGGAGCAGTCCAACATTTGCAAATAGGATGTGTTTGATACAACAGAAATATTTTAATTAGTAACTCATCTTATGATTGTGCCTAAACTAAATAAGGTATACACAATTGTCTGTCTGAATTTTCAAAATTTTGATTTTTTTCTGGTTTTGTGATAAAGCAACAGTAAAACAGAACAAATTACAATTATTACATTAAATCTGTCCACCGGTCCTCTTCTTATTTTATATCAAAGCCTGCACCAATTAACCATAAAAATCGTTTGTACCTCTATCTAACCACTGCAGCAGCTATATCTAAGCAAATATCAGATACATGTAATGCTCATAATATTGTCTTATAATGGAGAAAAAAAGTTTATGTATCTAGAAGTTCACAAAGTGCAGCTTTAATTTTGTTCTTGTTTCAGACTGTCATCAAAATCATCTTTCATTCTGATAATTATTGAAAATAAACGTTTTGTGTAGAGCTGTGTGACATTTCAAACCATATATCATAGATTAACCTCAACCTTGACTTCCTGTCAAGACCGGTGCTGTAGAACTGATATCCCATTTCAGTGCTAGTGTCACATGTTTATTTCAAATAGTTTAAACAGTTATGAACATCCTTAATTTATCAAAAGTTGTAGTTTCAATTTGTATGATTTATGGTAGTATTTTTATTCCTAGATATCAAACTCATTGTTCTTATCAATGAGAGTGATTAAGGCGGTACACTACATTGCAGTGTGTGAAATGTGATGTTTCATCATTAAACTAGTGTGAATTTGTTTTTTAAATTCATTATCAATAAGTGAAGTGGATCATTAGTAAAATGAGAGTTTTCAATGGGGTACTTGTAAAGTGCGAAACGAAACGAAATCTACCGAAACGAAACCTACCGAAACGAAACGAAACCCACCGAAACGAAACGAAACCTACCGAAACGAAACAGATTGTATAACCGAACTCTTTTAATTATAATAATTAAAAATGGTATCTTAGGCCCCTGTGAAAGTTACCACATATAAATAAAATTCGCCTCCCCTTTGATGTAGGCTTTCGGCTTGACTGTTACAAAGTTTTAAAAGCTGGAAAGGGGGGAGTAAGCACAAAGTACATATCTGTAGTTGATTAAATGCCATGCACAATTAGTTTCGGATCCATAAATTTCAGAACCGAGGGTTACAGTCTCAGAGATCTGGGGAAACACACTATACGAGGGGTGGGGTCGCCGACGTTGGATCCGCCTTTGGGCATAGATACATTGTTTGAAGAAGCTGGTGTCTGAGAAAATTGAAAGCAGGAAGAGCTCTTAACCTCTTATTTTATCTCTAACTGCTGAGGTGCGAGTACTTTCAATAATGGAAAAACTCTATACATTTTGGGTGTTGCTAAGACGGGGAATTGAAAACGGGACGGAAAACGGAATTTTTTTAATGCAATAATATTAGGAGGAGGTCGGCATTTTGTAAACTGAAAAGGCTTATGAACAAGGGAATTTTAAGCAGAAATCACAAAGAGAACGGGAGGACATATTCAGAATCCACCGTTTGATATACTACATACAAATACACAATATCCACATGTATACATATATTTGTCTTTAGAGCAAAAAATACTGAAACATGTATTCATGCCCAAAAGCGGATCCAACGCCGACGACCCCATCCCTCGTTTAGTGTGTTTCCCCAGACTTCTGACCTGTGAGACTGTAACCTTCCGTTCTGAAATTTATGGATCCGAAGCTAATTGCACATGGCATCTATGTACTTTGTGCTTACCCCCCCCCCCCCCCCCCCTTCCAACTTTTAAAACTTTGTATCAGTCAAGTCGAAAGCCAACATCAAAGGGGAGGCAAATTTTATTTATATGTGTAAACTTTAACAGGGGCCTAAGATACCATTTTTAATTATTACAATTAAAAGAGTTCGATTATACAATCTGTTTCGTTTCGTTTCGGTAGGTTTCGTTTCGTTTCGGTGGGTTTCGTTTCGTTTCGGCAGATTTCGTTTCGTTTCGGTAGATTTCGTTTCGTTTCGTTTCGCACTTTACAGGTACCCGTTTTCAATGTGCATATTTACAAAACAACACAAACATATCATTTATGTTCAACAATTTTGAAAAATCAAAACCAATAATAAAACAATGAAATCAGTCATAATTCTAAAAAAAAAATCAATAAGCCAATCATTTCATTAGTTCCGTATACTTTTTTGGTGTGTACTAGTACATATGTGAGGAAGGGAAAAAATTATTTAATCAATAAACTGATCAATAGATATTCAATAAAATCAATCAGATTGGTGGTAGTTCATGATTATTTTAATGTGCACATTCACAAAATAACACAAACACATCATTCATGTTCAACAAATTTGAAAAAACAAAACCAATAATAAATCAATAAAATCAATCATAATTCTGGAAAAAAAATCACTATGCCAATCTTTCATTAGTTGTGAATGCGTTTTTTGGAGTATACTAGTACATACAGATATGAAGGGAAAAGAAAATGATTTGATCAATAAACCGATCAATAGATATTCAATAAAATCAATCAGATTGATGGTAGTTCATGATTGTTTTAAAAATGCACATTCACAAAACAACAGACACATATCATTTATGTGCTATGACTTTGAAAAACTAAAATCAATAATAAATCAATGAATTCAATCGAAATTTTGAATTAAACAATTTTTTTCTAAACCAAAAATTATTTTAGAGGCCAAATTTGAGGTCAGACCAACTTTTGAGGCCAGGCCAAAATTTGGGATGGAGCATAATTGGAGGCCAAAATTGGGGCCAGGGCAATTTTGAGGCCAGGCCAGGTTTTATAGTATGCCGTAAAACATGTCGTATCCCAAATGATCTCATTTGTTTTCATTGTAACACTTTAACATTGCAGTAATTAACAAACAGCGAATCGTCACCGTTAATGACAGAACTTGTTTCTCTGTGAAGAAAATCTTTACACATAGCGTGAAAATTCCACAAAGCGAAGAAAGAAAAGACGCGACCTATAAACATTTTTCAGAATGTATATAGCCACATGACGTCATACTGTTTACTTTACATTACTAATTAGTTTAGATGGGTAAATGATGTCTTTCACACCCGATGACTAATTATATGGTTGATGGTCTTGGCAGTGACCAATGAAATGCAGTGACAACGGTGACCAATCCTTACACTACAATACAAACACAAGCATTATAACATTGATTGATTGATTGTATCTTGTTAACGCCTCTCTCAGGAATTTTTCACTCAAATTTAGGCCTTCATTCACACCTGATGCCGAGCGTTTGGCGATAGAACTGTCACTACCTGTTTTAACGCCTTATATAGGTCTGTCGCGGCCGGGATTCGAACCCTGGCCTTCCGCAGGCGTGCCGAACGCTCTAACCTCTAGACCACCCATTGCTATTATAACAAAAGAACATTTCTGTTAATACTACATATCGTATAATTGTTCTGCTTTTATATAATTGCTCTTCCGTTGAATCTACCCATCGTATATAAGTGTGCTATTATAACAAAAGAACGCTTATACACGACGGGTAGATTAACGGAAGAACAATTATATGATAGCAGAACAATTATATGATATGTAGTTTTAACAGAAGAGCACTTATACTATGTAGTTTTAACAATGTGTAGATTGAACAGAGGAACAATTATACAATATGTAATTGAAACCGAAGAAACAGTTATACAATATATGTCCGTGTCGGATGGGACGTCAAAGGATGCCCCGTGTCAAGGATCACAACCCCCTTGGTACGCAAAAGATGCAAAAAAGAGTAGGCTCACTGGGGGCCGTCAGGGAAACTCCAAAACTCATTACCGAATACATTTCAGTTTATTAACCGCCGTAAAATGGCTGAAATATTGCCAAAATGACGCAAAACCATAAACAATCAATTATACAATATGTAGTATGAACTGAAGAACAATAATACAATATGTAGTTTTCTCATAAGAGCAGTTACTTGTATACAATATGTAATTTTAGTAGAGTGCAAGTATGAATACGGTAACTTGAACACTAATTTTATCTGTCTGCGTCGTTATATAACTGTCTAAAGATGTCCTTGAGATGCATTGTACTGCTTTGCCTTTGAGATATCTCATCTTCAAAAGACGGTATCCATTGTATTATCTGGCTACAGTACACGCTGTCCCTTGTACACGCCTATATCAAACTACGATTCAATACGAACATTCCATTGTCATTCAGGAAATTCACGCAATCATTCCCAACACTCGATTTCATGACCTACAAATTGCCCAATACACGCAGCAGTATGTTATTGTTCCACCTGTCTGAGGTAAAAGGTAAATAGTAGCTGTCGAGAGACGATATCCAGAACGGACTCGTCGCGTTATCTATTTATATGGTTTAGTTTTCTTTTGATAAACCTCTATCGCAAAATATACCATTGAAAACATATCAAACGTAAATAATGCAATTACCTGCTAATGCCGGAGCAGCGACGGTGCACCTGAGTTATTACGCGTTATATAATTGATTGTAAAAACCTGCGACTCGTCCACACCACCTTCTCACCAAACGCGCCAATACGCTCGCCTGCCTTACTGTAGCCCCTCCCCCAATTCTGGCCCATACCGACTACAAGTCATGCTTAATAAAATGCGGTGACACCGTTCAGTAACTTACTATGTACGTTACTACCAGACAGACACACGTGCTCAGACAGTCACTATGTACGATTCCGTCTCGTCGTAAATCCGCCACAGATTAACTCGTCTATCATGATTATTCAACTTCGTGTGTGAGCTTTTTTTTTCTTTCTCACCCCCAAATATTATATTGCCTGATATGTGAGAATTTTGATATGGATGTAAGCGGTTTAGTGCTTTTCCTTCTCTCGGTTTCGGTTGGTAATGCGCTAGGTAAGTACTATGCAGCTGACGTTTACTACTAATTTTTCTGCTTCTAATTAATGGTCTCTGTCGCTGCTGTATGATTTGCTATGAATTGTATGGTAATATGGCACTAAATTAAAGATTTGTACTGTTCTATACTTTTGTCAGATGTGTTCAACGCTCTTTCTCTTGTACATGTATATTAAAATTCAAATTGATGCATTTTTGAGAATATTTTACACTAAATACTTACAACTGTGCATGTGTCACCTGATATTTCTTGAAATATGATATATTTATCGTTTAAGCATTCTGTAAACTATATAACTTTATTTTCGAGATTTATTGAAAATATACAACCAATCATAAAAAGTATTTTCTTATTCAAGATGCCCTGTGATTATGAATTAATCACCTGGAATTTTAATGTTACACAAAGACACGGAAGGACAAACCCTGGGTTTCCCTCTATTTGAATAAACTATATAAATATATTGCATACTTAAAAATCATCCGTGTTATAAACATAAATTTCGAAGTTAAAAATCAAATGCAGATTTTACCCTGTAAAAATATCTTTAAAAATCAATAGGAACACTATAAGACAAACCTTGGGAAGTTAGTGTAGAAAAGCTGAGGAGCGTTAGGAGGGAAAAAATGTATGAATGGTGAAAGGTAATTAACTTAGGAAGAGATGCGTGGGATTTTTTTTTTTTTACTTATTTACGTATCTACTATCAGTGCCAAATCGGTGTACGGTATATTGCATCATTCACAAGTCTGTCTTCATTACACGCTGACGATCATTATACGATCAGTGTGATGATAAACTTAGTGCAGCTTGATGCGGGATGTTATTAAAAACAAATAATCTCCTACCCAGCCTAATGATGTGATCAAAGCGTTCTAACACAACAAAAATGATTAAAAAGTAATTAATAATATATGCGCCAAACTTGCTGAAGATATCAATCTGTTTCCGGTGAGCGATATATTATAGTTTAACTAATCTTGTTCGTGATGCATACTCATGCTTTTTCCCGAAGATGTAAACGGACGCAGTTACCCCGACCCAGGGTCAGGGCCGCGTCTTTATTGTGACTATGGCGTCAAACTGTGCATGTACCCGGTACATCACGGTAAAGCGCTTCATCAAAGTCATCCTTCCCGTGGAAAGCTAAACCGGAGGTCGTTTGTCATTCAACTTTATCACCCAAATATGTTTTTTTTATCATGACTTTGTGATTCCGGGTTCATCTGGATCATCCGTCATCCATCGGCTGGAGATGAAAGACATGCAGACCTGATAACGTCTGGGTCCTCGGAAAAAAGGTCAGAAGTAGACATGCGGAGAATGTTTTTCGTCCGATAATTTTTCGTAGTGCAAACATCCTGCACTAGACATTCCAAACCGTACTTGTGTGACAGAGGCAAGATGGTAAATCGCCTGCTTATCTGTTAGGATGACTGACTTAGGATCAATGGGACCTGATTGATTCCTGGATGTCTAGACGATGTAAATACAGTTACATAATTTATAATACCGCATATACATAGATGGGTCGCTAGTTGCTAAATGACATGTAGTAGCCGACTCGCGCTGCGCTCCGTCTAAGTCAATAATATACCTTAAAAGAAAGGGAAAAATAATAAAATAAACCTCTAGAACTCTTTGAAGTTCCTCTCACTGTGATCTGACGTCTCAATCGATTTAAACTTCAGCATGTTCACGTTTTATCATTTTTTGCTCGACATTTTGAACGCGCAGTGGATATTTGCGTACACATTATTTACTCCGCTCCGATATTGACTCAGTTGTAATACAAGTCAACGTGAAACAGTTATTTCTGATCACAGAGATCATTGTTTTTTGTTACAATACAACACTTCAAAGGACATAGTTTGGCTACCCGGCAAGGAGAGGCCCCATAACCTATTCAAAACATGTGCCCGGAATCTAATCGAGATTATTCAGATACCACATTGCTTCACACTTAATGCACCATGTTTTGTTGTTTTTCTCTTGTCTTGTTGGAATGAAGATTCTTCAAATAAAGAATTTGTAATAAAGTGTACTAGAACAGTCCTTGTGGGATCGTCCATAGTGGATTCAATAAGGAATGTTACAGTAATTGACGCACCTTGTCCGTGTCCCCACATTAATCCCACATTGTTCATGATCGTCCCCCCCTACATTAATCCCACTTTGTTCATGATCGTCCCCCCCCCTACATTAATCCCACTTTGTTCATGATCGTCCCCCCACATTAATCCCACTTTGTTCATGATCGTCCCTCCACATTAATCCCACTTTGTTCATGATCGACCCCCCCCCCCTCCACATTAATCCCACTTTGTTCATGATCGACCCCCCCCTCCACATTAATCCCACTTTGTTCATGATCGACCCCCAAATCGATCGCAGTTTGTTCGTAGACCCTGTTCCCACAATCAAATTCCACCTTCATTCCCCGTGACTTCAAATGTACTATTCAGCTGCACTAGACGCAGACGACAATTAAAAGTGCAAACCTACGACTTCTAGTCGTAAATATAGGGCGCGATGACGCTTGCTCGGGCGACACACAATTGTATTAAAATCGTACTACTGTATATTAAATGTACATTGTATGAAAATTAAAATATTACTTTTATAAGTATGCTGTCTATCTAGTTACCTATATATATTATTGAAAAACTGACAATTTTCATGATGCTTTTCTCTTTGTTAAGAAGAGACATCCGATAAGGTGATTGAGGAGGAAACTGTTTGTGTTTCTTGTAAAGATTAGAACGGCTTTATGGAATAAAATGGCAGAAAATGCAGTGGTTGAAAGAATTTTATTATTCGTATCTGTGGTATACCGGAACCTCTAATTTAAAGTAAATAGGTGATATTCAACGCTTAGTAGTTGGATATGGGAATTTATTTCACCAGTGGTATAGGATTATTTAGTACATGTATATTCACGAGTACAAAGCGTGAATGAAAATATCTTAACAGTTTGGCTCAGAAATTAAATAAATTCGCTATCTAACTTCAGAACGTTGAGTAACGATATTTCCTCCGTTTTATTTACAAAGAAAGTCGTTCTAATGTTATTTTCGCAAGGTAAAAATAGACATTTCGTTATTATCTCGGTATGAACACAACACAAGCGACAATGTCACTGCATTCGGTTTATGGATTACAATATTTCACGACTGACTATGTAATAAATATTTTTAATCAAGATATATTTAACCTTGTATACGATTTAGAAATGATACAGATAGCAATCGTGTAACTATCCACATGCATTGCAGCTACTCCTTTTCCTACAGATAAAAAAAACTTACAGAGAAAAACGAAATGTGCATCCTGTACTTAACGCTATGTTAAAATTTTGCCACCTTTGCTATTCAATATCATTTTTTGGTACACAGAACTGCTGATAAGTGATTTGTATATTTGACGTATCTAATTTTAATTGCGGGCATGCAAGTGCTAGCGAAACATTTATTCAAGACCGCACGCAAAGACTCATAAATTACGTTTGAAGAGCCCTCTTTTGAATTGTGGACTTTTGATCTCCCTATAATGATTTGCTTATACAGAAAATAGAGGTTAATAACTCCCAAAAACGTGCTTTACTCCAGAGTTTCAGCAACACACAGACACACACTCAATGTTTGAACAGGAAACTAGAATTTTGATTGTATCCAGTAGTTTTAAGTTCCAACTCTTGGTATGGTTGCGAACTTGTCCATCTACACATATTTTACATTAAAAGTTTAATCTTAGCAACTTATAAAACCTGATCTACAACAATTGTTTGAATTCGAACCACCAAGCAGTGCATTAAGGGCATTTTCATTATCTT
Organism: Ostrea edulis; assembly: GCF_947568905.1. NCBI lineage: Eukaryota > Metazoa > Mollusca > Bivalvia > Ostreida > Ostreidae > Ostrea > Ostrea edulis. The sequence continues at coordinate 89,039,128 of NC_079168.1, read as the reverse complement.
TACAGTAGAAACTTGCCTCATTTTAATTGTTATTGATGGAAAAAAATTGAAAAGCAAAAGTAGGACGCCTCTTTGTGCAAGTTCCGTAACCTACCACCATAATACTGATCAGGATGACGACTATTTCTGAATATTTGTGTAAGGTTTTATTTGTGTCACAACGAATCCATTCAGACTATTTGATGTACGTAAAGCTAATTCTATTTTTACTTTCTTTGCTATAGTTTGAATGACATCTATGCACTGAGTGAGCGTACTCCAGTGGATAATAATGACCGAATATGTCGTGACCTGAAACAGTATAAGAATACCCCAGTAATCACGCTAAACCTTTAATTGCTGAAATAGCTGCAATTTTGGAAACTTTACTCAATGAAATGTTACCCTTGAAACGATTTCCGTTTCAGATTTGCAAAATAGGGGGGATTATCTGAAATATTTCTGTTCTCGGAGGTACTAGATGTTTTTGAAAAATGATCTTTGGAATCATATCCAGGTATTGATGGATTTGGAGGTGATTACAGGTGAAAGAGATAGGTCAGTCACCTGAAGTGACATGTACGTAAAAACTTGGAAGAGCATAAGTTGAACCGAAATAAAGCTTTTGCAGGCCAGTTTATCATTTTTGAATACTTTAACTTACTTACTTATCCTCTTCGTCCCCGGTGGGACATAAGGCTTCAACAAGTTGTGTCCAACTACCTCTGTCCTTGGCAATATACTGTGCCTTTAAGCAGCCGTTTTATTGTCCCAGATTTATACGACAGATTTCATACACCTATGGATGGTATAGCGTTACAGTTACAAGACATTCCGCATCATAAATGACAAAAAAAACAAAACAAACATAAGTCTACTAACACTTGGGTATACGTGTGTAAGGGTGATGTCTGATAGAGATACGTAACTAAGACCAAAGTCTGGAGGACATTTCCGCTTTCTGCCGAAGTATTTCTTCCTTTGTACTGGGTGACCCGAATAAGAATGGAGAAGGACGTCATATAGACTCTAAATTAAGAGTCTTTGAGTTGTCGAGAAGGTAATTAACTGATCCTTCTCCTGCTGACCGCTAATGTTCAAACTTAACATCAGAGATGTTCAGTGAACTTTTTTATTCTCGAGGGGAAAGGGGATTTTAGGGTGTGCAGTTAGTACACGTGTGCTGTCATCAGAGAATGCTGATGTATCATTTGAATATTAAGAGGGTAAAAATGAATTATGAAGAACTATTAGTTTAATCTCTCAAATACTTATAAAGTTAGTACTACGTACATAATCCTGCTCGGTACAGTGCCAATTTGACCAGACGACATATCAAAAATGAGTACGGAGGTCATTGATTTCTGCTAATTTCATGAACTCGTAGAATACATTCTAGTCTCTGATCACACGCAGATGAGATATTATCTATCAATATTCATTCCGATTTGGCACGTTCAGTTGCCTTCGCCTAAGCACCTACCGTAAACGATTTGTGCTATTTATAACATTTATTCATTGTAATTCTCCGTCCCCACGCTTCCTCTTCACAACTCTGATTATCTAGCTACGTTCAACTTCTACACACGGAAGTGAGGAAGTTAAATGTCTCGGTTTTCTTCACATTTTTGATCTGTCGTAATTCATTGAATTCCTATTATAGGATTCTGTCGACAGTTACAAGCTATTCGATTATGCCCTACTTTGTTACGGTATTTAGGGACCTGATTGACTTCCGGACAACTAAATATATTTCTCAGAAATGAAAACTGAAAATAATAAATAATAATCTGTTGACATGGCATTTTGACAAATTGCTCCAGTCATATAATTTCACGAGAATATTACACTTGATATGCTATGACATAGGAGAAATTGAGACCCTATATTACCTATGACGTTAGTAATTATTTCCCGTTTATTCCACTGTAATTCTACTTGTTATTCAAATATCCCAATTAACTCAAATTTCTATAATTGCAAACAGCCTTGACGGAAAGACTAAAAGAAAAGGTTACTGACATCAATCGGTTTAATTAACCTAATCTGACGTAAATGTAACTCCAGTTTTTTGTTTTCAGGTAAATATTTGTGATTTTCTTATGAACATATAAAGACGATGCAAAGAAACCAGTTTATTCAAAATCGTATTTTCCAAAAAAATAAAAATAAAATGCGTGGGCAGTTCAAGTGTTTTTATCTCATCGAATAGACATTTATTACTATCTTTTATATAAAAAAAAATCTTTTCACATCATTAAAAAGATTCAAGGTTTCTCATATAGTGACGTTGCAATTGTTTTTCAGCGGGCACCTGCTGGTTGTCAATGACCAAACAGAATATGTGTATGGGAGCCTTTAATTTGAACGTGACGAAACAAGAATGCTGTCGGAGTGCTTCTCCGTACGTGAGCTGGACTGCACAGACCTTCACGTCCACCGGGGACCTGTTCTATTGGCAAGAGCTGATAGGGGGCGCCCCAAACTGCCAACTTTGTCACAGTAAGTAACCAGATTAGCTATTGACAAATGTGTTAGCGCTTTATAAAAAGTATACCGACTGAAGTGTTGCAGTTCATACCCTCTGTATTTTTAAAAATGAAATTTATTTTTTATATCTAAAGTCTACTTTCATTTCGGAATTCCTATCCGTTGAAATAGACGTACGATATTTATCAAGATTCGTACGTACATTTTTACAGCTGCAGCGCATTCATGTGGAAATGATTATCATTACAATTTGTACAGACATCGATTGATGGATTGAATATTGGTTAACGTCCCTCTCAAGAATCTTTCACTCACATGGAGACGTCACCAATGCCGGTGAAGGGCTGCAAAATTTAAGCCTATGCTCGGCGCTTACGGCCTTTGAGCAGAGAGGGATCTTTATCGTGCCACACCTGCTGTGACACGGGACCTCGATTTTTGCGGTCTCATCCGAAGGACCGCCCCATTTAGTCGCCTCTTACGACAAGCAAGGGATACTGAGTACCTATTCTAACCCGGATCCCCACGGGACATATCGAAGGCACACATATTGATAAAGTAAATATAAAAAAGTATTCCGGGATGTCATCAAACCATACAACGATTTGAAAGTGCTCAAACATAAGAACGACTTTTGAAAAGAAAACTAATTATCAACTATCTATCTACAGTGAATCTTTTCAACAAAGAACTAGGGTTATTAGATGTCGAATCTGGTCCTAACTCTGATGTAGAAAAAAAACTGTTGTTGATAAGTTTAGCTTTAGTACTACGGATGTAATTAACACATAGAATTTACCAACCGAAGGTTCAGGTGAGCTAAAAAAAATCTTCCTCTCTTTAAAACTCTTCTTCTCAAGAACCACTGAGCCAGAAACCGAAGGTGCAGGTGAGCTTTTCTGATAACATTTTGTCCGTCGTCCGTCTGTCTGTCTGTCCGTCTGTAAACTTTTCACATTTTCGACTTCTTCTCCAGAACCACTGGGCCAAATTCAACCAAACTTGCCACAAAGCATCCTTGGGTAAAGGGAATTGTAAATTATTAAAATAAAGGGCCAGGCCACCTTTCAAGGGGAGATAATCAAGAAAAGGTAAAAATAGGGTAGGGTCATTAAAAAATCTTCTCAAGAACCACTGGGTCAAAAAAGATGAAATTTATAGATAAGCTTTATTAGGTAGGGCAAATTCTAAATTGTTAAAATTATGGCCCCCGGGGGTCGGATGGGGCCACAATAGGGGATCAAAGTTTTACATACAATATTTAGGAAAAATCTTTAAAACTCTTCTTCTTAAGAACCACTGAGCCAGAAAAGCTGAGATTTAAATGAAAGCTTCCTGATATAGTGCAGATTTTAAATTGTTAAAATCCTGGCCCCCGGGGGTCGGATGGGGCCACAATAGGGGATCCAATTTTACATACAAATATATAGGAAAAATCTTTTAAAATCTTCTCAAGAACCACTGAACCAGAATAGCTGAGATTTATATGAAAGCTTCCTGATATAGTGCAGATTTGAAATTGTTAAAATCCTGGCCCCCAGGGATCGGATGGGGCCACAATAGGGGATCAAAGTTTTACATACAAATCTATAGGAAAAATCTTTAAAAATCTTCTTCTCAAGAACCACTGAGCCAGAAAAGCTGAGATAAATTTACATGAAAGCTTTCTGATATAGTGCAAATTCAAGTTTGTTAAAATCATGATCCCCGGGGGTCGGATGGGGCCACAAGGGGGGATCAAAGTTTTACATACAAATATATAGGAAAATCTTTAAAAATCTTCCTCTCAAGAACCACTGAGCCAGAAAAGCCGAGATTTATATGAAAGCTTCCTGATATAATGCAGATTCAAGTTTGTTAAAATGATGGCCCCCGGGGGTAGGATTGGGCCACAAGGGGGATCAAAGTTTTACATACAAATATATAGGAAAAATCTTCTCAAGAACCACTGAGCCAGAAAAGCTGAGATTTGTATGAAAGCTTTCTGATATAGTGCAGATTCAGGTTTGTTAAAATTATGGTCCGCAGGGGTCGGATGGGGTCACAATAGGGGATCAAAGTTTTACATTCAAATATATAGGAAAATCTTTAAAAATCTTCTTTTCAAGAACCACTAAGCCAGAAAAGCTGATATTTACATGAAAGCTTTCTGACATAATGCAGATTCTAAATTGTTAAAATCCTGGCCCCCGGGGGTCGGATGGGGCCACAATAGGGGATCAAAGTTTTACATACAAATATATAGGGACATTCTTTAAAAATCTTCTCAAGAACCACTGAGCCAGAAAAGCTGAGATTTACATGAAAGCTTCCTGATACAATGTATAGTGCAAATTCAAGTTTGTTAAAATAATGGCCCCCGGGGGTAGGATGGGGCCAGAATAGGGGTTCAAAGTTTTACATACAAATATATAGAGAAAATCTTTTAAAATCTTCTTCTCAAGAACCACTGAGCCAGAAAAGCTGATATTTACATGGAAAGCTTCCTAACATAGAGCAGAGTTAAGTTTGTTCAAATCATGGCCCCCTGTGGTAGGATGGGGCCACAATAGGGGATCAAAGTTTTACATACAAATATATAGGAAAAATCTTTAAAAATCTTCTCAAGAACCACTGAGCCAGAAAAGCTGATATTTACATGAAAGCTTTCTGACATAATGCAGATTTTAAATTGTTAAAATCATGGCCCCTGGGAGTAGGATGGGGCCCCAAGTGGGGATCAAAGTTTGACATACAAATATATAGGAAAAATCTTAAAATATCTTCTTCTCAAGAACCATTGGGCCAAAGAAGTTCACATTTACAAAAAAAACCTTTCTGACATAGTGTATATTCAAGTTTGCAGAAACTATGGCCTCCAGGGGTAGGTTGGGGTCATAATAAGGACTAAGATTTTACATGCAAATATATATAGAAAGTCTTCTGATATGGACCAAGGTGACTCAGGTGAGCGATGTAGCCCATGGGCCTCTTGTTAATCTTCAATCGGCAAAACGGTTAAATTAAAAGCACACATTAGAAAAGTAATAGCTCTAGCAATACGGCATGCTATAAGCATATAAATACTACAGTATTCTAACATATAAATACTACAGTATTCTAACATATAAATACTACAGTATTCTAACATATAAATACTACAGTATTCTAACATATAAATACTACAGTATTCTAACATATAAATACTACAGTATTCTAACATATAAATACTACAGTATTCTAACATATACAATTGCAATGCAAATGCAAACACTGTGGTGATAGTAATTATACACTGTGGCAAAGGTGTACTGGTACTGGTAATGGTTATATGTTCAGTGACGACAGTGTTATAGTGATGGTGGTAGTTACATGTTCAGTGTTATAGTGATGGTGGTAGTTACATGTTCAGTGTTATAGTGATGGTGGTAGTTACATGTTCAGTGTTATAGTGATGGTGGTAGTTACATGTTCAGTGTTATAGTGATGGTGGTAGTTACATGTTCAGTGTTATAGTGATGGTGGTAGTTACAAGCTCAGTGTTATAGTGATGATGGTAGTTACATGCTCAGTGTTATAGTGATGGTGGTAGTTACATGCTCAGTGACGACAGTGTTATAGTGATGGTGGTAGTTACAAGCTCAGTGTTATAGTGATGGCGGTAGTTACATGCTCAGTGTTATAGTGATGGTGGTAGTTATAAACTCAGTGACGACAGTGTTATAGTGATGGTGGTAGTTACATGCTCAGTGTTATAGTGATGATGGTAGTTACATGTTCAGTGACGACAGTGTTATAGTGATGGTGGTAGTTACATGCTCAGTGTTATAGTGATGGTGGTAGTTATAAACTCAGTGACGACAGTGTTATAGTGATGGTGGTAGTTACATGCTCAGTGACGACAGTGTTATAGTGATGGTGGTAGTTACATGTTCAGTGTTATAGTGATGGTGGTAGTTACATGTTCAGTGTTATAGTGATGGTGGTAGTTACATGCTCAGTGACGACAGTGTTATAGTGATGGTGGTAGTTACAAGCTCAATGTTATAGTGATGGTGGTAGTTACATGTTCAATGTTATAGTGATAGTGGTAGTTACATGCTCAGTGACGACAGTGTTATAGTGATGGTGGTAGTTACATGTTCAGTGTTATAGTGATGGTGGTAGTTACATGCTCAGTGACAACAGTGTTATAGTGATGATGGTAGTTACATGTTCAGTGACAACAGTGTTATAGTGATGATGGTAGTTACAAGCTCAGTGTTATAGTGATGATGGTAGTTACATGCTCAGTGACAACAGTGTTATAGTGATGATGGTAGTTACATGTTCAGTGACAACAGTGTTATAGTGATGATGGTAGTTACAAGCTCAGTGTTATAGTGATGATGGTAGTTACATGTTCAGTGAAAACAGTGTTATAGTGATGATGGTAGTTACAAGCTCGTGTTATAGTGATAGTGGTAGTTACATGTTCAGTGTTATAGTGATGGTGGTAGTTACATGTTCAGTGTTATAGTGATGGTGGTAGTTACATGCTCAGTGTTATAGTGATGGTGGTAGTTACATGTTCAGTGACGACAGTGTTATAGTGATGGTGGTAGTTACATGCTCAGTGTTATAGTGATGGTGGTAGTTACAAGCTCAGTGTTATAGTGATGGTGGTAGTTACATCTTCAGTGTTATAGTGATGGTGGTAGTTACATGTTCAGTGTTATAGTGATGGTGGTAGTTACATGCTCAGTGACGACAGTGTTATAGTGATGGTCGTAGTTACATGCTCAGTGACGACAGTGTTATAGTGATGGTGGTAGTTACAAGCTCAGTGACGACAGTGTTATAGTGATGGTGGTAGTTACATGCTCAGTGTTATAGTGATGGTGGTAGTTACATGCTCAGTGTTATAGTGATGGTGGTAGTTACATGTTCAGTGTTATAGTGATGGTGGTAGTTACATGCTCAGTGTTATAGTGATGGTGGTAGTTACATGTTCAGTGACGACAGTGTTATAGTGATGGTGGTAGTTACATGCTCAGTGACGACAGTGTTATAGTGATGGTGGTAGTTTCATGCTCAGTATTATAGTGATGGTGGTAGTTACATGCTCAGTGTTATAGTGATGGTGGTAGTTACATGCTCAGTGTTATAGTGATGGTGGTAGTTACAAGCTCAGTGACGACAGTGTTATAGTGATGGTGGTAGTTACATGTTCAGTGTTATAGTGATGGTGGTAGTTATATATTCAGTGTTATAGTGATGGTGGTAGTTACAAGCTCAGTGATGACAGTGTTATAGTGATGGTGGTAGTTACAAGCTCAGTGTTATAGTGATGGTGGTAGTTACATCTTCAGTGTTATAGTGATGGTGGTAGTTATAAGCTCAGTGACGACAGTGTTATTAGTGATGGTGGTAGTTACATGTTCAGTGTTATAGTGATGATGGTAGTTACATGTTCAGTGTTATAGTGATGGTGGTAGTTACATGTTCAGTGACGACAGTGTTATAGTGATGGTGGTAGTTACAAGCTCAGTGACAACAGTGTTATAGTGATGGTGGTAATTACAAGCTTAGTGTTATAGTGATGGTGGTAGTTACATGCTCAGTTTTATAGCGATGGTGGTAGTTACATGTTCAGTGACGACAGTGTTATAGTGATGGTGGTAGTTAAATGTTCAGTGTTATAGTGATGGTGTTAGTTATATGTTCAGTGACGACAGTGTTATTAGTGATGGTGGTAGTTACATGTTCAGTGTTATAGTGATGGCGGTAGTTACATGCTCAGTGTTATAGTGATGGTGGTAGTTATAAGCTCAGTGACGACAGTGTTATAGTGATGGTGGTAGTTACATACTCAGTGTTATAGTGATGGTGGTAGTTATAAGCTCAGTGACGACAGTGTTATAGTGATGGTGGTAGTTACAAGCTCAGTGTTATAGTGATGGTGGTAGTTACATGCTCAGTGTTATAGTGATGGTGGTAGTTACATGCTCAGTGACGACAGTGTTATAGTGATGGTGGTAGTTACATGTTCAGTGTTATAGTGATGGTGGTAGTTACATCTTCAGTGTTATAGTGATGGTGGTAGTTACATGCTCAGTGTTATAGTGATGATGGTAATTACATGCTCAGTGACGACAGTGTTATTAGTGATGTTGGTAGTTACAAGCTCAATGACGGTGTGAACTTTTTTTTAACTAGGGTTAAAAGGTTAACTACATGTTCAGTAACTGTAATGGCGATGGTGATTGCAGTTAAATGCTCAATGATATTGTTATATATTCGAATTAGTGGTAATTACATGCTCAATGATACTGCCATATATTTGAAGTACTGGTAATTACATGCTCAATGATACTGTCATATATTTGAAGTAGTGATACTCACATGCTCAGTGATAGCGTTGTATAGCAGCAGTGATGGTAATTGCATGCTCAATAGCCGTGTGATAGCAATGTTGACGGTAATTTCATGGTCAATGATGGTGTGATAGTGGTGTTTATTACAGCAACGTTGTGATAGTGGTGTTAATTACAGTGACGGTGTGATAGTGGTGTTTATTACAGCAACGTTGTGATAGTAGTGTTAATTACAGTGACGGTGTGATAGTGGTGTTAATTACAGTGACGGTGTGATAGTGATGTTAATTACAGTGACGGTGTGATAGTGGTGTTTATTACAGCAACGTTGTGATAGTGGTGTTAATTACAGTGACGATGTGATAGTGGTGTTAATTACAGTGACAGTGTGATAGTGATGTTAATTACACTGACGGTGTGATAGTGGTGTTAATTACAGTGACGGTGTGATAGTGGTGTTAATTACAGTGACGGTGTGATAGTGGTGTTAATTACAGTGACGGTGTGATAGCGGTGTTAATTACAGTGACGGTGTGCTAGTGGTGTTAACTACAGTGATGGTGTGGTAGTGATGTTAATTACAGTGACGGTGTGATAGTGGTGTTAATTACAGTGACGGTCTGATAGTGATGTTAATTACAGTGACGGTGTGATAATAGTGTTGATGGTAAATGTTACAAAAGTAAAGCAATGGATGAACAGATCTTATGTTCACTTCCCCAAAACCCAAATCGTTTGAAAGTCTGGCTTCAGAAGAATTGTTACATGTCCTTTAAACGAGAACAGCAATCAATCGGTCTCTGTAAAACTCACTGCTTGTCTAGACCGTCAATCGGTCTGTGTAAAACTCACTGCTTGTCTAGACCGTCAATCGGTCTGTGTAAAACTCATTGCTTGTCTAGACCGTCAATCGGTCTGTGTAAAACTCATTGCTTGTCTAGACCGTCAATCGGTCTGTGTAAAACTCATTGCTTGTCTAGACCGTCAATCGGTCTGTGTAAAACTCATTGCTTGTCTAGACCGTCAATCGGTCTATGTAAAACTCATTGCTTGTCTAGACCGTCAATCGGTCTATGTAAAACTCATTGCTTGTCTAGACCGTCAATCGGTCTATGTAAAACTCATTGCTTGTCTAGACCGTCAATCGGTCTATGTAAAACTCATTGCCTGTCTAGACCGTTGTGGTACTTCCAATGGTAGAAAACTGTAATCACAAGAATACATAGTGAAGTAACCCGGAAAAATGAAACACAAATAATTGTTTAAACAAATACCAGAAATACATAGCTGGAATGTACACAAAACATCTCAAATACATGTGAGCTATTAAATATATGGTTTCGAGAAAGATTTGTAAATTTATACCTATTACTGTTAAAGAAAGGTTGAAACATTTACTCAAAAGTAGTCCATTCACATTTTTAATTCTCTCGAAATGATATATCTTATACAATTTTTAAATGCAAGTTTGGATATTAAAAATACCTTTAATAAGTTAACATTAGAATGTACAACTTTGTCAGAAATAAGGAAAAAGTTACTACATGTACATGTAGGTAGTAAGCATTTAAATGGACCAATTGTAATCAAATTCCGTGAAATAATGTTAAATAACAGATAAAAACTGTTGATTTATACGTGAAAAATCATGTTATATGAGTCTGTCTGATAAATTTATTTCAAACTTGATGGAGTCACAATGAACTCAATAATCTGGATTTTCTTATTTAGCTGGATGCAGACTGTGTTTACGGAAATTGCGCGTGTTAACTTGAAATCTATACGAAAGAGCGCCATAAAACAGGATCATTTACCTCAGCTTTAGCAACCAGAATTATGTTCATGAATCCCTAATATAACCATTTGTTCCATAAAAATATCACCAGAAATATTTCATTCTTTTCTAGAATCTGGCTATACATCTAGTTAGTCAAAGTTCTTTACGACCAGAGATGGTTGATTGTCAAATTACGCAACAATGCATTAATTGAACGAAATATGATTGTTAATAACGCCGCGTCTAGATTTATAGCTGGAAGGGATAATTATTTATTAATAAAATAACACTTCTGAAGTTGTGAGAAATTGCCAACCACTAGAAAGATTTTGGTATGGTAGATTTATTTTCGTATGCCTCGAACGCTTTAAAGTGCATGTTTATGTAATACATGTATTTTGTTCAGTGATATTCGTGTCGCCATGATCATTACCTAAAAATGGGGATCCCAGGTGTACCAGTCACGTAAAATGATGACATTGTATTGCAGGAGCAATGATCTTTTATTGAAATGAAATTGATCCTTAGAAATTTGTAATAAAGTTAAAATGTGTGTATAAAATCATTCACGAAAAACCTCCCTCAGACATCACACGTGAATATTACGTTTCTTTTTCAGAGACCTGCAAAGATATCAAATGTCTGAGGGGGAAACAGTGCCGTTTGAAGAAGGGGGTTCCCAAATGCGTCTGTATAATCAAATGCACGCAGAGACAGAGGAAATCCCGAAAGATATGTGGCTCGGATGGAAAGACCTACAACAATGAATGTCAACTTCGAAGAAGAAACTGTAAACGAGAGACATCAGTGTCCATGGCTTACAGAGGTGTTTGCAGACGTAAGTTTTACTTTCGGGTACAACTTCATGATTTAATTCTCTGTCTTATAGTTGCCCCTATCTCTATCGTTCTCACGATTGATCAACTATTAATTAGAAGCTGGATATATGTTTTAGGATCTTGCAAGAAAGTTAGGTGTTTGAATGGAAAGCGTTGCCTCGAGGACCAGAATGGCCTACCACACTGTGTTCACTGCCGAGTGAGCTGCCCTGAGACCTCTGACGTCCAGGTTTTATGTGGAGAGGATGGCAAGACATATCGAAATACCTGTGAGTTGAGGGCAGCAGTATGCAGACGGCATAAATCAATAAGAATTGCCTACTATGGAGAATGTCGAGGTATACTATACCAGAAAACGTCTTCTATCACCTTATCTAACGTCTCGTATTGGTATACTTGTCAGGTTTCAAGCATAATTACAACATTCTTTCTTTACGACAATCCGTTATAGTAAAATGCTTCTTATTTCCATCAACGAATACTATTTTACTTATACAGCACATTTGTACATTTTTCAACAGAGAGCGCCACTTGTTTGGACACCAAGTGCTCAGACGGAATGTCTTGTCTGACTAACCCTGTCAACCATCAACCGCTGTGCGCCCAGTGCAAAGCGCGCACCTGTTCACCTCTGTCCCGATATAAGGTATGCGGAACGGATGGCGTGGACTATAAGAACTACTGTTTCCTAATGCGGGCGTCTTGTGAGATGGGAATAGCTTTAGATACACGACACAGCGGTTCGTGTGACAGTAAGTTATTCTAATCTACCTCCTTTGTCCAAAATACACTGTTGACAATTTCCTCAACTCATGTCGAAATTTCTGTGAACTGTATATTTTCAAAGCAAATGATCTCAAATGAATTTGGGCACGAGATGAATACGTTATATATGAAAATTTCAACTGATTTTTCTTCTTCTGAATTTAAGAATCCAGGTGGAGAAGGAAACAAAAACACAAAAGGAGAAGACGTAGGAAAAATAACCCGAGGGGGAGACACAGATCGAGATTTGTCGATGCTGTTCTCAGAAGTTCGGATGGAATACAAATCAAATTACGATGTGAGTGATTATTATGAGGAAGGTGTTCCATTTCAAAACTGTACACCTGCTCCACTATCGATGATTCAACCTGATGTATGTTTGATTTTTTGCTTTTCAGTGAAACAGGTACATTCCAAGGACAAAAATGGCGTGTCGTTGCCGTTAGCTCTAGGACATTTGTTTTCTCAGAAACATAACAAAGAAAACGGATGAGTCGCTGATATTCAGGAAGGAAACTCGCCATAGTGCCACATCACGACAGTGCTGGCCCATGTACAAAGGGAGCATGCGCAATAGATCCTAATACGTCACTACCGGAAAAGTCTTTCTTCGCCATGATGGCAATTTCAAACATCTACGTGTTATGTGTTGTTATAATTTATTGTAACTTATTTATTTATGTGCTCCAGATATTTTTGTATAAATATGTACCAATGATATTAAGAAGTTAAAGGTAACTTTCACCCAAAAATGGTCATATTAAAATGAGACTAGAAAAAAGATCAGAACTCATCATTTAGAGCAGTAATACACAAATCTTGTTTTCCGTCCTTTGTGATCGTGCCTTGATTTGCTTTTACCAAATAAAAAAGCGATAAACAAGACTATTTATATGTTTGCTTCCCAAGAATATGATATGTGAATGTCCATGGATAATATCAATGCAAAACATTTTATATCATAAATTTACCGTCTAATATATCATATATATGGATACCCACTTCCGCCCCATACCCGGGGTTTAACCGATGACTTGCGGAACCAAATCTCCTGGCAGTGCGCTAGACCGTTTGACCATCTAGGCAAGTCATAACTTTGCTTTCGATGATGATGGAATTCTCGCCACGCAGGCACATTCTACACCGTTATTAAGAATGGAAATGGGATACAGTCATTTCACGTAAATTCTAAGAGTATCATACAAGATACACACTGCACTGGAAATATTTTATCAAGCACAAAGACTGTAATGAACTCTTAAATAAAGATAACTGCCCTGGGTGTAGAAATATCTATTATGAAGCACAGAGAAATATTCTCACTCTCTATCTCTCTATTATATGTATCACGTATTCCCATTCCGCACGTGTTTAAATCTTTTAACAATGAAATAAATCCGGATGCCTTTGGTATGAGACACATTTTAAGTCACCACTTTATTTAAAAGGGAATAAATTCTTATTAATAGCCCAGACACAAAATTAATCACAAGTTATTCAAACTATCAGTTCTGATAGCAATAATTTGTCAGTGATTTCACCCGAGGTGACCGACTTTAAAGAAATCTCAATCGGAGTATTTAATGGAAACGTTGTCAATATTAAACAATATCCAGACAGACGTATATATTTGTGTATTTATTGTTGCGCCACAAATCCTTGGTACAGACTAAATACACAACTACAGAACAACCCCACCTTGCCTTAAACGAGTCGACAACAATTGCTATTCAGTTAGATATGTAAGCAAACAATCGCAATCATCTGAAGACAAGAATCAAGGAATAAATACACACTGTTACGATGTGAATAACATAGACAGACACCTGCTCTCTAGACCTAGTAAATATCAACTTAGCCAATTGATTATAATAGGTTTGTCTTGAGTAAACATATTTTCTCAAACCTTTGTGACTCATAATTATCACAAACATTATTTTTTTAAAATGCAGTATTAACCAATATTTGTTACCGGTCAGTAACCTGTCTAAAGATATTGCAGCTTGTCACACTATTTCATTCTTGTTGAACATTGTCGAACACCTATTCTCGTGAGAGAAACGAATTCAGGTTACATATAAAATGTAATTACCGTAAGCGTTTAATGATCTCCGGAAAGGTGACCATGATACTTGTGTCCGTCTGACCATGATACCTGTGTCTGTCTGTCTGACCATGATACCTGTGTCTAACCATTATACCTGTGTCTGTCTCATCATGATACCTGTGTCAGTCTGGTCATGATACCTGTGTCTGTCTGATGATTATACCTGTGTCTGACCATAATACTTGTTTCTGTCTGACCATGATACTTGTGTCTGTCTAACCATGATACTTGTGCCTGACCATGATACCTGTGTCTGTCTGACCATGATACCTGTGTCTGTGTGATAATGATACCTGTGTCTGTCTGACCATGATACCTGTGTCTGACCATGATACATGTACCTGTGTCTGACCATGATACCTGTGTCTGTTTGAGCATGATACATGTGTCTGTCTGACCATGATACCTGTGTCTGTCTGATCATTGTACCTCTGTCTGTCTGATAATGATACCTCTGTCTGTCTGATAATGATACCTGTGTCTGTCTGATCATGATGTCTGTGTCTTGGTGATCATGATACCTGTGTCTGATCATGATACATGTACCTGTGTCAGTCTGACCATGATACCTGTGTCTGTCTGACCATGATACCTCTCTCAGTCTGACCACGGTACCTGTGTCTGCCTGATCATGATACCTGTGTCTTTCTGACCTTGATACCTGTGTCTGTCTGACCATGATACCTGTGTTAGTCTGACCATGATGACTGCGTTTGTCTGATCATGACACCTGTTGATCATAACTGTTTTTTCTCACCATGATATATGTACCTGTGTCTGATCATGATTCATGTGTCTGCTTGAGCATGATACCTGTGTCTGAGCATGATACCTGTGTCTGTCTGACTATGATACCTGTGGTTTTTGTGCTCATGATACCTGTGTCTGTTTTACCATGATACCTGTGTCTGTCTGACAATTATTCCTGTGTCTTTATAATCATGATACATGTACCTGTGTCTGACTGACCATGCTACCTGTGTCTGACTGACCATGCTACCTGTGTCTGTCTGACCATGATACCTGTGTCTGTCTGACCATGCTACCTGTGTCTTTGTGATCATGATACCTGCATCTGTCTGATCATGACACCTGTGTCTGTTTGATCATGATACTTGTCTTTCTGATCATAACTGTGTTTTTCTCACCATGATACCTGTGCCATTTTGAGCATGATACCTGTGTCTGTCTGACCATAATACCTGTTTCTGTCTGACCATTATACATGTGCCTGTCTGACCATTAAACCTGTGCCTGTCTGACCATTATACATGTGTCTGTTTAACTATGATACCTGTGCCTGATCATGATACCTGTCTGTCTCACCATGATACCTGTGCCTGTCTGACCATTATACCTGTCCCTGTCTGACTATTATACCTGTGTCTGTCTGACCAAGATAGCTGTGATTGATTGATTGATGTTTTCCGCCACATTTAACAAATTATCAGTTATCTGGTGGCGCCCAGTTTTTATTGGTGAAAGAGAGAACCTAAATACAATGTGCATGGGAAGAGACCACCGATCTCCCGAAAGTAAACTGGGAAACTTTCTCACTTACCGGCGCGAGCAGGATTGAAACCCGCACCGACAGAGGTGAGAGACCGTGTGATTTTGAGCGCGCTGATCTAACCAGTCGGCCACGAAGGACCCCTGATACCAGTGTCTTTGTGATCATGATACCTGTGTCTGTGTGATAATGATATCTGTGTCTGTGTGACTATGATATCAGTGTCTGTGTGATAATGATATCTGTGTCTGTGTGACCATGATACCAGTGTCTTTGTGATCATGATACCTGTGTCTGTGTGATAATGATATCTGTGTCTGTGTGATCATGATACCTGTGTCTGACTGACCATTATACCTGTGTCTGTCTGACCATGATACCTGTGTCTTTGTGATCATGATACCTGCATCTGTCTGATCAAGATACCTGTGTCAGTCTGACCATGATGACTGCTTTTGTCTGATCATGACACCTGAGTCTTTCTGATCATCACTGTTTTTTCTCATCATGATATATGTACCTGTGTCTTTCTGATCATGATACCTGTGTCTGTTTGAGCATGATATCTGTGTCGATCTAACTATGATACCTGTGTCTGTCTGACCATGATACCTGTGTCTGTCTGACAATTATTCCTGTGTCTTTATAATCATGATACATGTACCCGTGTCTGACTGACCATTATACCTGTGTCTGACTGACCATGCTACCTGTGTCTGTCTGACCATGATACCTGCATCTGTCTGATCATGACACCTGTGTCTGTTTGATCATGATACTTGTCTTTCTGATCATAACTGTGTTTTTCTCACCATGATACCTGTGCCATTTTGAGCATGATACCTGTGTCTGTCTGACCATGATACCTGTGTCAGTCTGACCATTATACCTGTGTCTGTGTGACCATTATACCTGTGTCTGTCTGACTATGATACCTGTGCCTGTCTGACCATTATACATGTGTCTGTTTAACTATGATACCTGTGCCTGATCATGATACCTGTCTGTCTCACCATGATACCTGAGTCTGTCTGAACATTATACCCGTGTCTGTCTGACCATGATACCTGTTTCTGTCTGACCATGATACCTGTGCCTGTCTGACCATTATACCTGTGTCTGTTTGACCATTATACCCGTGTCTGTCTGACCATGATACCTGTGTCTGTGTGATAATGATACCTGTGTCTGTCTGATATTGATACCTGTGTCTATCGGATCATAATACCTGTGTCTAACCATTATACCTGTGCCTGTCTGACCATTATACCTGTGTTTGATCATGATGTCTGTGTCAGTCTGAACATGCTACCTCTGTCAACTTACCCTTTCTACTAGGCCATTGTTGATAAAGAGCCATGCACACTGCTACTCTAAAGAATGATTACAATACGGACATGCAAGCCCGCTATTTCCGCATGCTGTTAGACTAAGGTTCTGTCGTGACAAGAGTAAATTAGAAATAAATGGAGAAATTTGTCTATTTTCACACAATAATGCTTCAGACGATTCTCCTTTCTTTACAGGTGGTACTAATTTACATGAATTATTAAATATTTCAATGTATTTTTGCAATTATTCAAAACTTTCTAACAAAGTGTCCTCGACCTTTAGACCATGCATATGTTGCCCTCAAATCTCAGAGAGTTTTTGTAACTCCATACAAAGACGATAATCTCAACCTTTGAAGATATGCCACTAGATAGCAGGTGGTGTTGGTCCACTTTTGGATCTTGAGGTACAACTCTTTATTTTAAACTAATATCCATGTAAGCAGGTAGTACAAAACAAAGAATCAGGAACCAAATCCGGTATTCCCAGTTCTGTATTTGGGAGGAGGATATGTATCAATTCATTAAGACTTTCTTACGTCACTGCATGGTCAATTATTTAGGCTTCATGTTGACGCTTAGTGTGGGATCGACCAGTGGCGGATCATGGATTGTATAAAAGAGAGGGGCAGGGGCGTCTGAAACTTCTAATGATATAACCATTAGTAGATAAACGGAATACACTTTGAAATAATTATACTGGGGCCCATAGGATTTTAGAGATTTGATCTTGTAACATTAAACGAAGCTCAGAAGGTCCATGGGCTGTTACCTTTACAAAACCCATCCCATTCCCAGAAAACCCCCAATATTGACTAGTTTTGTAAATTTTGTCGTCATCTTCTTCGATTATATTCACAATCAGTATCCATTTTTGTGCCTGCATGCATAGGGCCTTGAGAACCATACATGGTTAACCTTTGTAGCACCTTACCTACAGATAGCGATGTTTTTCTGCGAGTCATCAACGTGAATCAACCGACAAAAATGTATCATATCTTATTTACAGTTTGTGATGTGTCTAGTTGTGAATACTTCTAATCTCTCTAAAGACTTGTATCTCATTACAGTACATGTAGTTAAAATATCTCTATAGACCTGTATTTCAGTTCCAATCTCTTTATAGACATGTATTTCAGTTCCAATCTCTCTATAGACTTGTATTTCAATTTCAATTTCTCCATAGACCTGTATCTCTCTAAATATTTTTATTATACCCCCCGAACGAAGTTCAGGAGGGCTATATAGGAATCACTCTGTCTGTCCGTCCGTCTGTCTGTCTGTGCAGATTCGTGTCCGGGCCATAACTTCTTTGTTCTTTGACTTAGGCATACCATAATTGGCACACAGATGTATCACCATAAGACGATGTGTCGAGTACCTTCATGACCTCTATATGACCTTGACCTCAAGGTCAAAATTAAAGTTGTTGTTTTTTTTTTACAATGGATTCGCGTCCGGGTCGTAACTTCTTTGTTCTTTGACATAGGCATATCATATTTGACACATGAGTGTATCACCATGAGACGATGTGTCATGTACCTTCATGACCTCCATATGACCTTGACCTCAAGGTCAAAATTAAAGGTTTTTACAATGGATTCGTGTCAGGGCCATGACTTCTTTGTTCTTTGACATAGGCATACCATATTTGACACATGTGTATCACCATGAGACGATGCGTCGGATACCTTCATGACCTCTATATGACCTTGAACTTTGACCTCAAGGTCAAATTTGATTATAGGGTTTTGACAGTCAAACCATAAGACATGGGTGTATCACCATGAGACTATGTGTCATGTACATTCATGACCTCTTTATGACCTTCACCTTTGATCTCAAGGTCAAAATTATAGGTTTATGCCATGAATGTGTTCGAACTATATCTTCCATTTTCTTCTACAAAGACATACCATATTTTTACACTCAGGAAAGAGGTAATTTATACCTATTAACAACACCCTTTGGGAGATTGGGGTAAGGGGGTATTCTTAGTGAGCATTGCTCACAGTACCTCTTGTTTCAATTCTAATTTCTCTATATACCTGTACTTTAGTTTTTATTTCATTACAAATCTTTATTTTTAATTCTAATTTCTCTACATGACTGTATTTTAATTCTAATTTCTCTACATAACTGTATATTTAATTCTAATTTCTCTACATAACTGTATATTTAATTCTAATTTCTCTACATAACTGTATATTTAATTCTATTTTCTCTACATAACTGTATATTTAATTCTAATTTCTCTACATATCCATATTCTTAATTCTAATTTCTTTACATACCTGTACTTAACTCTAATTTCTCTACATACCTGTATTCTAATTCCACTTCTAATTATCTAGTTCTAATCTCTCTACCGCCCTTTCGTTTACAGATTTTTTATATGAATAAAAATATCTAAATACAAATATCTCATGCAAAATAAGAGAATTTAACATACTAAAACATTGCCATTTCCATAAATTGTTCATGTTTGACCTGTTCACCATGATATCTTATTCAGATATGTAAACTGCCGCAGTGGTGTAAAGGTGAGAGCGTTCGCCCCGCATGCGAAAGGCCGGGGTTCGAATCCCGGTCGCGACAGACCTACATGTAAGTCGTTATTAAAACAGGTAGTGACAGTTCCATCACCAAACCCTCGGCATCAGGTGTCCTCGGAGATGACCTTAAAAACGGATGTCCCTTGTCACAGTAGGAGTGCGTTCGAAATCACCGTTCCCGTTGTTCTCGTGCTCCGTTCCTAGAGTCACGAACGAGAACACGTGCGCACGAACGTGTACTTTGTTCTTCGACCACACTACCTACAAAGGTGGTGTGAGTTCTTGCACCTCGAACCCGTTCTCGGCTTGCGTATTCGGCGTTCCGGTATCGACAGGAATTTGTACTCGTACGAAGAACGGGGATCTCGAACGCACTCCTGGTGTGGCTGAAGAACCCTGACTGCTCAATGGTCGTAAGCGCCGAGCAACGGCCTAAATTTGAAGCCCTACACCGGTCTTGGTGACGTCTCCATATGTGTGAAAAATTCTCAAGAGAGACGTTATACAAGATACAATCAAGACAATGTACATGAACTAATTAGAAGTGAACCATCAATTATCAGTCATTGATTATCAACTTATATTTCCTGTAGGAGTATGACTATCTTTTCCATATTCTAAATAGCACATATTTTGTCATGGTCTACTTTTCACCAGATACTTACGAGGAAAGAGTTCAGCATACAATCTAGCTATTTTGACTAAAACGGAGTTTTATTAAGTATCACAGCATTATAATTATAATCACACAGAAAAATTCGAATACAGCGATTTTCTTCCTTCCATCTAGATACGAATATTTACGCCGTTATACAATGAACGTGCTGATAAAATGTTTACATACAAGAAAAATAAAACTTTACATGCATAGCATTTTAAATTTCATAATAAGACTTGATCTTTCAAAATCAACGTTTGACTGTATATTCCTTATTAAAATGTATCGCAAGCGTTGTGGTTTATTCCACAATAAAACTGAGTAATCTTTATTGTCAAACGCCAGAGAAACTTTGCGGATAGAGGTCTTTGTGTTCTAGCTGCGGTATTGGTTAGGCTGGGCTAGTTGTGTGTACTCTTTTAAAATCACGTACATGTATGGAGTGAACAGTAAATTTCAAATTATCAGACAATCTTATTTTAAAAAATGTAAATATAAGCAAAAACCTAAGACGCTTTATTCGATTTGTCTGTATGCACACATAAATGTCCCAAATAATCATTCATTGCTTTTAAAATCCTATTCCTTAAATGTTGTTAACAATGTCACTGAAATCGGTAATGTATTGAATTATACATCCAGGAACGTAGCTGCCTATGTGCCATGGCTTGCACATCGTTCGGTCAAAAAAGAGAGAAAAGTTACATGTATATGAAGCAACAATTAATTAAGCAGTTTGTGACTAAATGGATCAATGATTGTCAAGCTAACTGCTATCGTTTCTCTGTATGAGCTCACCAAAGCTGAAATCTCAAGTGAGTTTGAGTTCTTTTGATCACCCGTTGTCCGTCCGTCTATCTGTAAACTTTTCACACTCTCGGCTTCTTTCTCAGAACCATTGGACATCATT